>NC_141873.1:316095132-316398163 GCF_056163025.1 Triticum urartu | reverse complement strand
ATTAGGAACAACGGTAATACCTCCCTTCTTAGGGACACAATGGACAGGGCTTACCCACTGACTATCAGCAATGGGATAAATTATACGTGCCTCCAGAAGCTTTAGTATTTCTTTTCTGATCACTTCTTTCATCTTAGGATTTAACCGTCGTTGGTGATCAACAACCGGTTTCGCGTCTTTCTCCAGTTTTATTTTGTGCTGGCATAGAGTGGGACTAATGCCCTTAAGATCATCAAGAGTATATCCAATAGCAGCACGGTGCTTCTTCGGAGTTTTCAATAATTTCGTTTCTTCATGCTCTGAAAGGTTAGCACTAATAATAACAGGATATATCTTCTTTTCATCAAGATAAGCATATTTAAGAGTATTAGGCAATGGTTTAAGCTCAAACACGGGGTCACCCTTGGGTGGAGGAGGATCCCCTGGAATTTCAACAGGCAGGTTGTGTTTCAAAATAGGCCCATGTTTAAAGAATAATTCATCTATTTCCCTTCATTCATTCATAAACATATCATTTTCATGGTCTAGCAAATATTGCTCTAAAGGATCATTAGGAGGAACGGCAATAGAAGCAAGACCAATAATTTCATCTTTACTAGGCAATTCTTTATCATGGGGTTGTCTATGAAATTTAGCAAAATTAAACTCATGAGACATATCCCCCAAACCAATAGAAACAATATCCTTATTGCAGTCTATCTTAGCATTAACAGTATTCAAGAAGGGTCTACCAAATATAATGGGACAAAAGTCATCTTGTGGGGAACCAAGAACAAGAAAATCAGTAGGATATTTAACTTTCCCACACAAGACTTCAACATCTCTAAAATTCCCAACTGGTGAAATAGTGTCTCTATTGGCAAGTTTAATAGTAACATCATTTTCCTCTATCTCAGCAGGTGCAATATCATGCATTATTTCTTTATATAGGGAATGAGGTATTGCACTTGCACTAGCACCCATATCACATAAGCCATGATAGCAATGATCTCCTATTTTAACAGAAATAACAATCATGCCTACAACAGGTCTATTTTTTATTTTTAGTATCGGGTCTAGCAATTCTAGCAGCTTCATCACAGAAGTAAATAACATTCCCATCAATATTATCGGCCAAGAGATCTTTAACCATAGCAACACTAGGTTCAACTAATTTGCTCAGAGGGTGTAGGTGTTCTAGTATTACTCTTACGAACTAAAGTTGAAGTTTTAGCATGATCCTTTATTCTAAGAGGGAAAGGTGGTTTCTCAATATAAGTAGTAGGAACAACAGGATCATTATAAGTGATAGTCTTTTCTTCAACTTTAATAGGAGAAACTACTTTTACTTCAATAGGAGGATTATATTTAAACCACTTCTTCTTAGGGAGATCGACATGAGTAGCAAAGGATTCACATAAATAAGCAACTATCTCAGAGTCAAGTCCATATTTAGTGCTAAATTCACGGAAATCATTGGTATCCATAAAAGATTTAACACAATCAAACTTAGGTGTTATACCTGACTCCTTACCTTCGTCGAGATCCCAATCTTCAGAGTTGCGTTTAATTCTTTCCAATAAATCCCATTTGAATTCAATAGTCTTCATCATAAAAGAGCCAGTACAAGAAGTATCAAGCATGGAGCGATTATCTAGAGAAAGCCGAGCATAAAATTTTGAATAATAATTTCTCTTGAGAGCTCATGATTGGGGCATGAATATAACATTGACTTAAGCCTCCCCCAAGCTTGAGCGATGCTTTCTCCTTCGCGAGGCCAAAAATTATATATATAATTACGATCACGATGAACAAGATGCATAGGATAAAACTTCTGATGAAATTCCAATTTCAATCGGTTGTAGTTCCATGATCCCATATCATCACATAGCCTAAACCATGTCAATGTCTTTCCCCTCAAATATAAAAGGGAAGACCTTCTTCTTGATAACATCCTCGGGCATACCTGCAAGCTTAAATAATCCACAAACTTCATCCACATAGATTAGGTGCAAATCAGGATGTAATGTTCCATCACATGTGAAAGGATTAGCTAGCAGTTTCTCTATCATACCCAAAGGATTTCAAAGTAAACATTTTAAGTAGTTTCAGTAGGTTGAGGAGAAACTCTTTGCTCTACTAGACGGGGTGAAGATACCCCGAACAAGCCCCTTAAAGGATTATGTTCCATAGTAACAAGTGACAGTAAATTTCAGCACAATATATAAATTTTTCCTTACCAAATTCCACCTACCAAAGGCGCTTCACTCCCCGGCAACGGCGCCAGAAAAGAGTCTTGATGACCCACAAGTTTAGGGGATCTATCGTAGTCCTTTCGATAAGTAAGAGTGTCGAACCCAACGAGGAGCAGAAGGAAATGATAAGCAGTTTTCAGTAAGGTATTCTCTGCAAGCACAGAAATTATCGGTACAGATAGTTTTGTGATAAGGTAATTTGTAACGGGTAACAAGTAATAAAAGTAAATAAAGTGCAGCAAGATGGCCCGATCCTTTTTGTAGCAAAGGACAAGCCTGGACAAACTCTTATATAAAGGAAAGCGCTCCTGAAGACACACGGGAATTATCGTCAAGCTAGTTTTTATCACGTTCATATGATTTGCGTTCGGTACTTTGATAATTTGATATGTTTGTGGACCGGTGCTTGGGTACTGTCCTTCCTTGGACAAGCATCCCACTTATGATTAACCCCCCTCGCAAGCATCCGCAACTACAGCAGAAGTATTAAGGTAAACCTAACCATAGCATGAAACATATGGATCCAAATCAGCCCCTTACGAAGCAACACACAAACTAGGGTTTAAGCTTTTGTCACTCTAGCAACCCATCGTCTACTTATTAATTCCCAATGCCCTCCTCTAGGCCCAGACAATGGTGAAGTGTCATGTAGTCAACGTTCACATGACACCACTAGAGGAAAGACAACATACATCTCATCAAAATATCGAACAAATACCAAATTCACATGACTACTTATAGCAAGACTTCTCCCATGTCCTCAGGAACAAATGTAACTACTCACAAATCATATTCATGTTCATAATCAGAGGGGTATTAATATGCATAAAGGATCTGAACATATGATCTTCCACCGAATAAACCAACTAGTGTCAACTACAAAGAGTAATCAACACTACTAGCAACCCACAGGTACCAATCTGAGGATTTGGGACAAAGATTGGATACAAGAGATGAACTAGGGTTTGAGATGAGATGGTGCTGGTGAAGATGTTGATGGAGATTGACCCGCTCCCGATGAGAGGATCGTTGGTGATGACGATGTTGATGATTTCCCCCTCCCGGAGGAAAGTTTCCCCATCAGAACAGCTCCGTCGGAGCCCTAGATTGGTTCAGCCAAGGTTCTGCCTCATGGCGGTGGAGTTTCGTCCCGTGAGCTAGCTTGTGATTTTTTTCCTCAACGAAAGACCTCATATAGCAGAAGATGGGCATCAGAGGGCTGCCAGGGGGCCCACGAGGCAGGGGGCGCGCCCAGGGGGATAGGGCGCGCCCCCCACCCTCGTGGATGGTGGGTGGCCCCCCTCTGGTACTTCTTTCGCCAAATATTTTTTATATATTCTGAAACTTTCTCCCGTGAAGTTTCAGGACTTTTGGAGTTGTGCAGAATAGGTCTCTAATATTTGCTCCTTTTCCAGCCCAGAATTCTAGCTGTCGTCATTCTCCCTCTTCATTTAAACCTTGCAAAATAAGAGAATAGGCATAAGTATTGTGACATAATGTGTAATAACAGCCCATAATGCAATAAATATCGATATAAAAGCATGATGCAAAATGGACGTATCACTATACTGTTTCACTTATATCTTTTTAGAGCACGGCGGTGGCTTTATTTTATAGAAATTATTGAACTCTCTTGCTTCACTTATATTATTTTGAGAGTCTCTCTAAACAGCATGGTAATTTTCTTTGGTTTTGAATTTAGTCCTAATATGATGGGCATCCAAGAGGAATATAATAAAAACTTTCATATAAAGTGCATTGAATACTATGTGAAGTTTGATTCCTTATGATTGTTTTGAGATATGAAGATGGTAATATTAGAGTCATGCTAGTGAGTAATTGTGGATTGGTAGAAATACTTGTGTTAAAGTTTGTGATTCCTGTAGCATGCACGTACGGTGAACCGTTATGTGATGAAGTCGGAGCATGATTTATTTATTGATTGTCTTCCTTATGTGTGGCGGTCGGGGACGAGCGATGGTCCTTTCCTACCAATCTATCGCCCTAGGAGCATGCGTCTATTACTTCATTTTGATAACTAATAAATTTTTTTCAATAAGTATGTGAGTTCTTTATGACTAATGTTGAGTACATGGATTATAGGCACTCTCACCCTTCCACCATTGTAGCCTCTCTAGTACCGCACAACTTTCGCCGGTGCATTAAACCCACCATCACCTTCCTCAAAACAGCCACCATACCTAACTATTATGGCATTTCCATAGTCATTCCGAGATATATTGCCATGCAACTTCCACCACTCCGTTTATTATGACACACTTCATCATTGTCATATTGCTTTGCATGATAATGTAGTTGGCATTGTATTTGTGGAAAAGGCACCTTTCATTTTTTTATACATGTCGCTCTTGATTCATTGCACATCCCAATACACCGCCGGAGGCATTCAAATAGAGTCATACTTTTGTTCTAGAATTGAGTTGTAATTCTTGAGTTGTAAGTAAAAAAAGTGTGATAATCTTAATTATTACAGCATTGTCCCATGTGAGGAAAGGGATGAAGGAAGCTATGGTTCCCTCACAAGTTGGGATGAGTCTCCGGACTTTATGAAAAATAAAAGATGCCAAAGAAGCCCACAAAAAAATAAAAGAGGCCAAAGAAGCCCACCCAAAAATGAGAGAAAAGAGAGAAGGGGCAATGTTATTATCCTTTTTCCACACTTGTGCTTCAAAGTAGCACCATGATCTTCATAATAGAGAGTCTCCTATGTTGTCACTTTCATATACTAGTGGTAGTTTTTCATTATAGAACTTGGCTTGTATATTCCAATGATGGGCTTTCTCAAATTGCTCTAGGTCTTCATGAGCAAGCGAGTTGGATGCACACCCACTTAATTTCTTTTTGAGCTTTTATACACTTATAGCTCTAGTGCATCCGTTGCATGGAAATCCATACTCACTCACATTGATATTTATTGATGGGCATCTCCATAGCTCGTTGACATGCCTAGTTGATGTGAGACTATCTCCCTCTTTTTGTCTTCTCCACAACCACCATATTCTATTCCACCTATAGTGTTATATCCATGGCTCACGCTCATGTATTGCCTGAAAGTTGAAAATGTTTGAGAACATCAAAAGTAAGAAACAATTGCTTGGCTTTTCATCGGGGTTGTGCATGATTTAATACTTTGTGTGATGAAGATGGAGCATAGCTAGACTATATGATTTTGTAGGGATAACTTTGCGTGTGCGTCAGCGGTGTGTGCGTCAGCGGTGCACATTCTGGCGGGTGCCCTCTGTGGGGTCGTTGCAGCCTATGACGGTGGGATCTGGAACCCCTGGGCCTGGCAGGCAGGCCGCGTGTCGATGCATGTGTGGTGGGTTCCCATGCGCCTCTGTGAGGATTGCCCCTGCCATCGCGGTGGCCGGGAGGGCTTTTCTCTCCAGTTTTCCCCTCTCCTCCTTTTGTCCCTCATTTCCTCCACGCTCGCTTCGTCCGCTTGCTTTCGTCCACACTTCCAGGCCGTCGCGTCCTCTCCTGTTCGCTTGCCTTCATCCAGTTCATCCAGCTTACGTTGCGGTTCTCGCCATGGTCGCGTGTTGTTCCATGGGTGGTGTTGGTTGAGGTTCATCCTCTTATCCTTTCCCTGTTCCTTTTTGCCGTTCCTTCTCCTGTTTACTGACCTGCTTTGCTTGTCTTTGCTTCGGTGCGCAGTTTGCTACCGATTTTCTCGTTGGCTCTTGTGTGGGGGCGTGCGCCATTACGTTCTTGCTGTCCAGGTTGGTGCTTGCCTCTTCTACCTCTATGTGGACATATGCCTTTGAGGTGTTTGTTGAAATGCTTGGGTGCTGCTAGATAGGATGGTTGCCTGCTACCGTGTGCTCTGCTTTGACATTTTTGCATTCCGTTATTTGTGCATGTGCATGCTTCATGTTGTTTGTCGACGGCTAACATGAGTATAGCTTGTGTTTTAGGTTGTTTTCAGGTTGGGCGGCTGTTCATCCACGTTCGCTTGCTGGCTGCTCTTCCGGTTGTGCTTCGTCATTCTGGTAATGTGCTTCTCTTTTGCATGTTTGTCTCTATTTATGGATTGTCGAGAGATGCGTTGTTTAGTGATGGCCTGAAAGATTAGGTCTGAGAAGATGTCGTGCTTAGTCTGTTTTGTTTGGTTGCTGCCTCTACAGTAGCCCTGAAGGTTTATACTTCTTGTGTTTATTACTTTGCCTGAAAAAACACGGTGGCTGAGGTTGATTGATGGTCCTTCGCTTCCTGCATGTCTACAGTTTGATTGCTCAGTGATTAAAAGCTGCTATAGATATAGTGGATGGTGTTTTAGCATGCTGAGTGATGTTGTTTCCTTTGGTTCTGCCATCGTGTGGCTCTGCACTTGTTTAGTACCCTCGATGGAACATATATGTGCTCTGTGACTTGCTGTGTTCTAATGGTTCTGTCTGCATTTATTTTGTAGGTTGGAAAGGCTACTCTGTTTCTGAATCTGCGACCTGCTGCTGATCCTCAAGGTTTGCTCTCCTTTTCCATTGCATGTCCGTTACCTGTGGGTTCAGATGTATTTACTTGTCTGTTCATGTTATCATCGTTGTTGATGTACTGATAATCTCGCTATTCCGGATCTGCTCCGGGGGTCGTGTTATTTTTCAGTTTTTTTTAATTTCGTTGCGTGTGAGCAGGATGTGTACTCTTATTTCAACTGTTATACCCATTTTGGAAGTCGTGGTGGCTCGTTGTTCTTTGCCGGCGCTTTTGTATCTGTGTGAGGTCATGGAGGATGGGTCCATTCTTGCTGGGGTAGAACTGGAGCTTCCAGGCGATAGTTCTGCTCCGGTTCCACGCCGAGAATTTTTTCGGAGCTCAGCCTGGTGTGGTTTTGTCCATGCTTATGAACAGGCTGCCCTCCAAGCCATAAGTTTTTTGCAGCGTCTGTATGGGTTTGTGGTTCGAGACTATAATTATGACTGTATGATGGCCTATAGGAGCTCCCTTCGTTCTTCCATGACGGTTGCAGTCCCTGCCATTTGACATGTTGGTCACTTGGAGAGAGAGCTATTGCTCTTGCGCCGTGCGTCTGTGGAGACGGAGATAAATCCAGATGTTGGCCTTGTTCTGGTCCAGTTTGACTGGGGTCTACTGTGCTCGCGGATGCTTTCCTCTCTTCAATCTCTTTAGCTATCTTTTCTTGGCTTCTTGTTTGGGCCTGCATGCCTGCTTTGTACTGAATTCGTTCATTCCTCTGATGCAATAAAGTCCTTGGGCTTTCTATATGGCTCTTACAGTGTCTTCTTTCTGTTTTTGCAAGACTGAAAAGAACAGCCTTCTTCTTCAGATTCAATGCTCTTCCCACGTGCCCAAATAATAGATATGTTACTTGTTTATTGATTCTTCCTCGGCTGGGTCTCTGGCCTTTGGACCGCCCCCTTCTCTTATAGAGAAAAAAGTAGAACGGGCTTTAGAGGACCCTGTTCCTTTTGGGCTTCTGGTTCTTCATGGGCTTTTGGGAAGGTATTTCTTGGGGCACCGACTTTGGAGAATCCTGTACGTTTGGGCTTATAGTTTTCCATGGGCTCTTGGGAAGGTGTTTCGTGGACTTGCTCTCTCTCTCTCTTATCTTTTTTTTGCTGGGATTTTGTTTGATGGCCTTTTCATTCTGCCTATGTATTTTAAAAAAGGCTTACAGTTTACTTTCGGGATGCCTCTCCCTTTCGTTTAAAAAAAGTTAGTTCCATGCCCTTTATAGAGCCTTGTCTTTTGCATTCTATTCCTTGGTCTAGGTGTATGCCTTCTTGATATTTAATGCGCCTGATTAGATTGCCTTTCTTTGTGTTACGTTTCTGTTGCAGTGTGTTATGGTTGTTCTGTTCTTCATGTCGTTCCTGTGAGTCATGCCTCAGCGCCGTTCTGTTCGTCGTAAGCCCAGTTCAAGCACCAGTCAACCACCTCTGTTGTTCGACGAAAACTGTCTTTTTGTGACTCGCCGTTGCCCTACATATCCTCGGGCCTGCCTAAAAGAAAATGTACGGGGTAGCCTTTTAAAATAGGTCCTTTTCCTTTATGGGTGTGCCTCCTGCACTCTCTCGATTCCTCTTCGTACTTGTGACACACCCTTCATTTTTTTAGATGATGGTTTCTTCCCCGTTCTTAGTCCAGAAATTACGTCTCGTAATAGAAAGAGATGCAGCGTAGTTGTTGATAGACTTAGGGGAAAGGGGCCTGCCATTGGATCACCCTTAAGTGCTGACTGGGTTGGATTCACGGCTAAGTCTGAGATGCTGAAAGGTATGCTGAGTGCCGATATGCCTAGAAACTATTGTATGATGCATTGTTGATTTACCATTGTTACTGAGTCAAGATAAATTTGCAGCTGGGTACCGAAAGAGATCTTTCTATGGTGGCCCAGACTACAAATGTACCAACTGTGGTGCAGTCTTTTGGTTCGAGGAGAGGGTGAGATCGGAATCCACTATTACGCTAAGGCGGGTGGTTTACAACAAATGTTGCAAGGGTGGTAAGGTGTATATTACACCTTTTAAGAAGCCACCCTTGTTTCTCTCTGAGTTGCTAAGATACAATGGTCCCTCGCGTAGCAGAGAGTTTATAAAAAAATCGCCAGTACAACTGCCTCTTTGCATTTACTTCCATGGGAACTACTGTTGACCGTTCCGTAAATGATGGTAATGGTCCAAATATATACAAAATAAACGGGCAGGTTTGTCATCGAATGGGGTCTCTTATGCCTAAGGAAGGAAATACCACTAAGTATGTCGAACTCTATATACATGATACCCAGAATGAGGTGCAAAACAGGATTCAGGCTTTAGAAAAGGGTGAAAAGAGTGATGGTGGTTTAGATGAATCTATTGTTGAAGACTTGATGCACATGCTTGACACACACAATTCTTATGTCAAAATGTTTAGATCAGCTAGAGAAATACTAGCAGCCAATAAGCATGCCGAGATAGCCATTCGTTTAGTTGCCCCTGGAGAATCTGATGACCCACAGTTTAGCCTTCCTACAACTGATGAGCTAGCGTCTTTAATGTTTGGTGAGTTCACAGTGGAGGCTTCTTGTCGTGACATAATAATACACTGTAGAGATGACAATCTGCAGCAAATATCTTCTTTGCAAACTTCATATATGCCTTTGCAGTATCCTCTTCTCTTCCCCTATGCAGAACATGGGTTTCAACTTGGGATTAAATATATTGGTTCGGACCCTTTAGATACTAGCAAAAGAACCAGGCTCACTATGCAGGACTATTATTCCTATTGTCTCCACTATAGACCAGAGCAGCATAATCCATACCTTTGTTGTGGTTTGCTTTCCTCACAGGCCATTGTAGATGCACGCGCTTGCATAGACGAGTGGAGGCTGCATTTTATCATGAAGGCTAATAATGATCTTAGAGCAGAGAACTTGCAAGGAGTCACTAGTGATGTTGGAAAAGGGCAGACGGATGCAAGTTCTGCTGGCAAGAAAAACATACTTCCATCCTCTTTTACCGGTGGCCGGCGTTATATGATTAAGAACTTCCAAGACGCAGTAGCCATTTCGCGTGTCTTCGGCCCACCAGACCTTTTCACCAGCTTTACCTGTAATCCCAAGTGGCCTGAGATAACAGAAGCCCTATGTTCTGAGCCTGGCCAGATGCCTTCAGACAAGGCGCATCTTTCAGTCAGGGTTTATCACATGAAGCTCAATGACTATATTCATGATATTAAGAGTGGGGAGGCCTTTGGTCCTATCGTAGCAGGTAAAACGTGCTTTGCGATTCCTCTCATTTCTTTTCTTTTGTTCTTTTCCACCTCAGCTCGTGATTGTTTTTTACCCCTTTGTTCACAGACTGCACACTGTAGAGTTCTAGAAAAGAGGGCTTCCTCATGCCCATATCTTGATCTGGCTTGACAGAAAAAATGGGAGGTTAGTGCTGCTTTAATTGACTCTTTTATATCGGCTTCCATCCCTGATCCTATTGCGGATCCTCTTGGATACGTTCTTGTTTCTGAACACATGATGCACGGCCCTTGCGGGGAATGGTGTTAAATGTCCTTTCATGAAAGATGGATTGTGTTCAAAAAAATTCCTAAGTCATTTCAGATTGAGACCTCTCTAGATGATAGTGGATTCCCTGTGTATAGTCGCCCAGACAACGGCCGTTTTATAGTTAAAAAAGGTCAGGCTTGATAATAGGCATGTTGTTCCTTATAATTTGCTCATACTGAAAAAATACCAAGCGCATATTGACGTTGAGTGGTGCAATAAAACCCATGTCATCAAGTATCTTTATAAGTATGTTACAAAGGGTCCTGATTTTTCAAAAACTTTGTTTGAAAGCATCAAAGACAAGCATGGTATTGAGATTGATGAGATCATGGAATATAGGCAATGTCGTTACATATGTGGTAAAGATGGTTGCTGGAGGATATATGGCTTTGATATACACAGTAAGATGCCTTCTGTTGAAAGATTGCATGTTCATTTATTAAATAAACACATGGTGCGTTTCAATGTTAAAGCAAACCTAAAGTCAGTTGCTGACGATGCGTGGCTACAGAGAACAATATTAACCGAGTGGTTTGTAGCTAATAGATGCCATGCAAATGCTAGATCTCTTACTTATTGTGACTTCCCAACCAAATGGACTTGGCTAGCGAGCAAAAAACTATGGATTCCTAAGACCTCAAGCTATAGGATTGGTAGAATTTATTCTATTCACCCTATAACTAGAGAACTTTTCTATCTTAGAATGCTCCTGATGGTTGTCAAAGGTGCAATGTCTTATACGGATGTTAGAACTTATAATGGGATTGTGTATGAGACCTTTAAGGAGGCATGTGCTGCTAGGGGCTTGCTTGGAGATGATCTTGAATGGTATAGTGCGTTCGATGAGGCTTTGACCTGGGGTATGGGAGACCAGCTGCGCAGGATTTTTGTTACAATCCTTGTCCATTGTGGAGTTAACGATGAAAATGCTTTCTTTGAAAAATATTGCTCACACTTAGCTGAGGATATTAAGTACAATATCAAGCGCTCTTTTCGTGATGATAATCATGTTGTGCCTCCTGATGAGCTGATAGACATCTTGCTTGATAAGCTAACAGTTCTATTTACTAAAAATGGTTCTAATATTCTACATCACAGGCTGCCATTAAAGACTACGTATGATGATAACTCTGATGACAATGACATGATAACTGATGAACTATGTGCTGATCCTAAAAGTGAACTGCTAAAGACAGAAACCATGTACAACCAATTAAATCCAGATCAGCTCCTAGCTTATAAGAATATTATCGATAGAGTTGTGTCTGGAAAACCTGACTTTTTCTTTGTTTTTGGATATGGTGGAACTGGGAAAACTTTTCTCTGGAGTTCCATAATTGCTTATCTTAGAGGTAAAGAAAGGATTGTTCTCACAATTGCGTCTTCTAGGGTTGCAGCACTTCTTTTGCCTGGAGGTAGGACTGCTCATTCTAGGTTTAAAATACCAACCAGTCTAGATGAAAATGGAACATGTGATATAAAAAGATCTAGAAAATGAGCAAAGATGGTCGAATCAGCCTCCCTAATAATATGGGATGAGGCTTTAATGACGCATCGTAGACGTTTTGAGGCTTTGGATCGTAGCTTACGTGATATTCTCTCTGCCGACGATCCTTCTATAGCTGACATGCCTTTTGGTGGTAAGGTTATGGTTCTGGGTGGCGATTTGAGATGGATTTTACCAGTCATTGAGGGTGGGACTCGCTCGCAGGTTATAAATGCTGCTATAAAAAATTCACCTCTATGGCGTTTTATAGAAGTTCTACATCTTAACATAAACATGTGTTTGGTTGTGCAAACAACAAATCCTGTTTTGCAAGCTGAGATAGCTTCTTTTGCTGGTTGGATCTTGAGTATTGGTGATGGTACATCGCCTTGTATTACTAGACAAGGGGAGTGTGAGCCAAGTTGGGTAACAATTCCTGATGATATGTTGATCCATTCTGAGGATAATAGAATAGGTGCTATTGTTAATGTTGTATACACAAACTTTGCTAAAAATTGTTCTAATTGAAAGTACTTGTGCCAAAGGGCTATCTTAACAACAATAAATGATCTAGCTTAAGAAGTTAATGACCATGTGCTAGCCTTAATGCCTTCTACTGAGAGGGAGTATTTAAGCTATGATTCTATAGTAAATGTTGTTGATTCAATGCGTAATATGGATGTGTTTTATCCTATCGAGTACCTCAATACAATTAAAATTAACAATTTCCCATAGCACAAGTTGCTATTGAAAAAAGGCGTGCCGATTATGCTCCTTAGAAATTCAAGTCAGGCAACTGGTCTTTGTAATGGTACTCGTCTTGTTGTCTCTAAACCTGGTGAGAAAGTCATTGAGGCTATTATCATGACTGGTTCTAATATTGGGGATGTTGTGTACATTCCAAGGATTTGCCTCACTACCAAGGATCCTAAATGGCCATTTACTTTACATCGTCGCCGGTTTCTAGTCAGGGTTTGTTATGCCATGACTATCAATAAGAGCCGGGGACAGACTCTCTTGGCTGTTGGATTATACCTGAAAAGCCCTATTTTCACTCATGGCCAGCTTTACGTGGCGGTTTCACGTATGAATTCCAAGGAAAACTTGAAAATACTTATCGAGAACGAAGATGGCACACTTGGATCTCAGACTAGAAACATAGTTTTCTCTTAGATCTTTGAGTCTTTGGAATAGTACTTACGTCGCGCTTTATTTTGTGAGCTGCTTTTGGTCTCACTACTACTTGCTGCCTCTTAGTCTCTATTATTGTATGGTTCCTAATTTGGTAAAGTATTTCGATTGTCTGCTCCCTTTTCAATAAGATTTGAGGTTGTAAATATTGTTTTATCTGTTGCTGCTCATTACCTAAGATAGCATCTATTGTTCTTTTTGTGCATCTATCTACGCGTTAAAGGTATTTTGGTAGTTCGCTTAGTATGTCTGTTCACTTAACTTCGATTAGGTATGCTATCGTATTGCAAAACCTAATGTATTGCTTCTTTGTGTGTTTTTACCTTCCTAAGAAAAAGTGTCTTTGCATTTCTAGATGGTGCATCAAATGCTCTCTGAGATACACAAGCGCAGTAGGAAGTGGGTTGTCTCTGTCCTTGTCTCACGCCTGTGGTTTTATCGTGGGGTGACTGACAATGGGCCTATCCGGCACATGGACTTAGTTGTTCTTGATAGCCAGGTTTATCTTTACATAGATAGCTCAACTCCATTTGTCCATATTTGGCCTAGGATACCTTTCTGATTGCTGTTTTTGTTGGCAGGGCAACCATATGTATGTGCAGATACCTCAGAGAGCAGAACAACTGAAGGACGAGCTGCAGGAAGGAAAGGTCTACATGATGAGCAGCTTCAATTGGTTGAAGCAAAGACAACTTATAGACCTGTTGAGAGTCCCTTCATGATTCAGTTCACCAGGTTTAGCAATGTTTTTTTACGCCCGGCCTTGGAAGCAGATTACCCGTTCTACACCTACAATTTGATCCCATTTTCGGACATCCCCAGGCCATGTGGGCCATCGCCTCATTTCCTTGGTAAGTTGTGTCATTGCATGCCTAAGTACATTAAAAACTACTTGTCAAATATCTGGGGTCTGATGCTCTTGCAAATTCTATGGTTTTGAAGATGCCATTGGAAGAATAACTGTTGTTTCTGATGTGGTCACTATCCAATCAATGCATCAGCCAGAGCCATCAAACACAAGGACAATAATCCTCACTGACTTACAGTAAGTGTGATTTGCTTATTATTATGCATGCACCATTCTAGGCCGCCTGCTCATTTGTTTGTTTACTGATTTATTCATCATATGAAACCTATAGGGGCAAGGAGCTAAAACTGGTCCTCTGGGGTGATCGAGCGATTGAATTTGAAGAAGAAGCAATGCGGGCAAGAGACGAAAAGGAAGTTGTGATTGCAATTTTCGTAGGAACACTACCTAAAATAAATCAAGGTAGTCAACCTATTGCATCTTATACGCCTATGCATCCTATATTGTGCAACCTTTTCATCCTATGTTCAGTGCAACCTCTTACCCCTCTATATGGTTCAATAACTATGCAGGTGTTCCAGGACTTAGTGGTAGTTCTGCTTGCCGTTGGTACATTGACGAGGATCTGCCAGTGATAAATGACTTCCGCAACAGGTGATTTCTATATGCCTTCTAATTGGCTTCTCTTGCTTTAACCATGAATATGAAGACAGTGTTGTTTTCTTTGTCACGCTGCTAACTATCTCCCCAGTTGCGTATTAAAATAGGTTGGAGACTAATTTCAAACCCATTGATAACGATGCTGCTTTGACCGAGGGTGCATTTACTACCCGTGTCTACGCTGATCCAGTTGAAAAGACCGTGACAGAGCTCCTCCGCATGAACCCTTACGAAAACAAGGTATCCTCGCTGTCTTTTCCTCTATATGTTGTTCCCACTTTTCCTGATCATGTGCTCAACTGCAAGTTATGTTACTTCGACAGGAAAAATGGTTCATATGTACCGTTACTGTCCAGAGGCTCAATCCTGATCAGCGCTGGTGGTTCTTCTCTTGCTCCTCCTGCAACAAGACCTCTACAATAGTTGCATCGAACTACCGATGCACCAATCCTAACTGCTCATCCATAGCAGCACAAGAGATGTATGTGCCTTCCTAGACCTTTGTCTATTGTTTCTTTTGTTTTGTGTTGTTTGTTTCCTCAGGCTTCCTACCTGATTTATTTAGACATGCCTCTTCTATGTTTTATTAGTCCTTTACTACAATCCTCATTCTATTCATGCCATGTGTAGGTATTGTATTTCGGTATTTGCGAGTGATGACGTGGGTGAGGCTGAGTTCACCATGTTTGATAAAGTTGGAAAAGCAACTGTTGGAAATCCACTCCTTAATTTACTAAAGTTTAGAAACCCATGACTTCCAACCATACGCGAGATAGCTCGTGTACCGATGGTTGATAGGATTGCTCCACCAGAGGTTACCCAGATTATTGGGCAGAAGTATAAACTTCTTGTGTCCATTTCAAAGAGAAGCTTTGCAACCACAAGCACACAGTTATCATTCCAAGTTGTGAAAAATATGGAAACCTACAAGCCTGAGTTAAGCTCATCTGCCTTTAACCATGTCCCTGGATCATCTGGAGCATCATCCTCTACTTCCCTCACTGACAGTCCAGTACCTTCTGAGATGTTTACACCCAGTACCCCAAGCATCAAGCAAGCCCAGCCTGGCAGCTCCTCAGGGAGCCCTGCTATAACTTTTCCATCACCTATAGACGCGGTATGTTGTTTTCTTAGTCTACCATCTGTCGCTCGATTTATTCAATCAAGATGCCTGAAAAATAATTCAGTTCTTCTCATTTCCTTTTTTTACACTCAGGCGCAGACACCAACTTCAAAGCTCAGTGTTGGTCTCCTTTCATCTGCATCTCCAGGGTATGCCTCTTTAGAAAGGACTACTGCAGTATTTTCGAATGCTTGCTTGCTCTTATGGTTGTGTTTTCTTTTCTAGCAAATCACCATGCCCACCCAGCAAGACCAGGCGTGCTTTATTTATCAGCAATGACAAGAAGCTCCCTCTGGCAGAGGATCCTCCGAAGAAGTTTGATGAAATAGCCGCGGTAAATATTTCTCTGCTCTGCCTGAGATACCTATGAACACACATGTGGTAAATAACGCATAATACTATAAATGCACGCATGTACATTTAGTAAATGAGCAGCATGGTCACGTGCCGATACACATGTGTCAAGGCAAAATCTTACTATTGTATAGCCTAATAACCATCCAATATCAATATGCTATGTTTCTCTATTATCAAACTTATGTATATGCTGGGTGCTCCAGGAGAACGATGATGAAAAGGCTGAAGATCCTTCTGGTGCTACTAATGCAAAAGATGATAAGAGTCCACCTCGAAAAAACAAGAAGTACTACTTCTTACATTCCACTAATATAGCTGGTTTCCCAACCTGTGTATAGCATTCCACTTATTTCTTTTTGACTAACACACCTTGAAATAAAGGAACCCCATTGCTGCAAAAGGAGCTGGAGCAGGGAAGAAAACAAAGCAGCAGTGACTCCTTTGCCCTACCTATGCAACCTTAAAATATCTATAGGTACACCACAATTTCCCTATATACTACTATTCTTGGAATTATTTTGCCATTCTCATACTTGGAATTGGTTTATGAAACTTTGCATTCTACTGTAAGTTATCTATCCTATGTACATTAGCTTCTCCTTAGCAAGATCGAAGGATAAAGATGGCGGTTTATTCTCCATCACAATGCTCTTTGACCAGCTGCAAGCAGAGCCCGTTGCCGTGTATGCTTCTTACGAAGCATGTCTAAAACTCCTCTATTTATATGTCTGTGTGCTAAAAAGTCTTTGACTGCTCAAGTAGCAATGTCAAAGCAAGGCAAAAACAAAACTCCCCTATATTATGAAGCCAACTTGAACTTATTATATGTGTGTTCTTAGCTTCTTATTGTTTTCTCTCCGTGATAGGATGAATGTTTCCCATTCCATTTTTTTTTCTTACTCTCTACTGCTCATTTTATTTTCATATGACATCCAAGCCTATGGGCTTCCTTTGCTTTATTCTCAGCCCGTTTGGCCCTTTTGTCACTGCAAGGTGTGTCTCTACGCCACATCTAAGTGGCCCAAAGACAGTCACCTGTCTACTCCACTCTTCTCCTACCGTTGGATCTGCTATCTTATCATTGCCTCCCACCTGCGCTCTATAACCTACTCACTTACTTCATCCACACCACCAGCCACGCCGCCGCACTCCCCGGCCTAGCCATTTCTAGGGTTTCTTCACTCCCCATATCTTCCCTGTAGCGACCAGACCTCAAACGGTCCAATCTCTGTGCTCAGGTGTCATCCCTAGATCAGTAATGCTGACACCACACAGTACTTGAAGGATTTATAACAGAGTAGCAATCACACACTTATTACATCGAGTGTCTCAAAAGAGAACTTATTACAATAAACATGGCTTAAGGCCATCTAATAACGATAACAGTGGAAGGCTTGGAAGATAAGTGAGTCCATCAACTCCAACGGCATCACTGAGTATAGAATCACGACCTAAAAACACCTTAATCATCGTCTGAAAAGTCTGCAACATTAACGTTGCAGCCCGAAACGGGTCAGCACATGGAATATGCTGGCAAAATAACACATAGAGAGTAATGGAATGAAATAGGCTATTCTATATGCATATTTGGCTAGTGGAAAGCTCTATGGTTACAGTTTTGCATAAAGCCAATTTTTCCCTACTGCAAAGGAATAAATTTTATTTAACTATCATGGTAGTTGTTAAACATTGAGAATGGTTGACAGCATTCTCAATCCCAATTAAGCATCATCATTAAACAAAACCCAACAAAATTAATTTTAGAGTAACATGTTGAGATTCACATGATAATCCAGGTACTAGATACTCAAGATGTCCATAACCGGGGACACGGCTAATCATGATTAGTTTATACACTCTGCAGAGGTTTGCGCACTTTTCCCCACAAGACACAATCGCCTCTGTTTGGTTTCTCGCATTACATGGTGTTTGGGAAGACAGATGACCGAGACATAGTCTTTCAGAAGCGCTAGCACCTTACGATCGGGTAGACCATTACACCTACTCTCCCCTACATCTGCTAGTCTACCACTGTAAGAGTTCGCACAACTTAATCAACTATGCTAGAGCCCATAATAGCTTGTGGCTGCACACGGAAGTTTCTAGCATGAATAATCTCATGATCCCTTTGAGCCTGGGTGGCGATCCATAAAAAAACAGGCAATCGCTGGAATACCCAGGTGCCTCAATCCACCCAGATGTGTGTTTAAGTTGCCACCTTAAATAAACCATTAATTAACAATCTCACATCTGTCATGGGTTTCACTCACCCAATCCACGTCTACTAGCATAGCATGGCATAAGAAGCAAACGTAGAAGTAACTCCCAAAGGTTTGATAAGAACAGGTAATAGGTACTACCTCAACTACTTCCCAAACCCACAATTTAATTAGATCCTAATCATGCAATGTGTGAGGATTGATCTAATGCAATAAAACTGGGTAGAGGGAAAACATGATCAAAGTGTTACTTGCCTTGCTGATGATCCGGGAAACCTAGCGATTCGAAGTAGCAAGCGGCGCACTCCGGGTACTCTATCGCAAAAAAACAAGCATACAATAAGCACTCAACTAATGCACAGGTAAAACTCAAATAAGAGATCTAACCAGAAAGTTCAACTTAAGTACTCCGGTTGGCAAAAAGAATCAAAATGAATGAAGCAACGAAAGACAAACGGCAAAAGAAACAGGCTTCATTTACTATTTTGGATCTAGGGCAATTTTACAGTGGCAAAAACTTGTTTGAGTTGGTTAAACGGAAAGAGGGTTTCGAGATGAAACTCCAGGCGCTTGAATCGCCTGATTCTGATAAACGAGCGAAAAGTTAGACTAAAACGAAAATCGGATCAGAAATCGCGATCAGAAAAACCGCGGATTTAATCCGAGAAAAAGAAAAAAGGACGAACGTTCGTTAAAACGAACGAACGGACGAACGCTCGCTAATTAAATAAACCGGAAAAACCGATCTATTTTAAAAAACCAAAACTAAAAAAACCAACAAAACCGACGGAAAACCGATCGGTTTTAAAAAAACCCAGCGGCGCGAGGTCTACCTCCGGCGACTCTGGTGAACGGCGGCGGCGCGGGCGGCGGCGGCGCGGGCGGGCGGCGGCGCGGCCTAGGGTTTCGGGGGCGGGGCGGCTTGGGTCTGGCCTCGGGCCTCGGGGCGCTATAAAAAGGCCCGGCCAGGCGGAGTCCTGGCCGGTTACGGCCCAAGGTCGGTTCGGACTCTTTTTTTTAAACAATTACGCTCGGAAAAAAACAAAAGGAACACTAAACGGACTCCAAAAATCCCGAAATAAATTTTCCCCGGCTTCTAAAATCAAGCCGCACAGGATGAACATTTATTTGGGGCCTAAATGAAATTTTGAAAAACACGCATTTTTCCTAAATTCAAATAAAATAGCAAATAAAACCAAATTAAAATCTTATTTGATTTTTTATTAAATCCTCAATATTTCTTTATTTTTGGGAAAGTCATTTTATTCCCTCTCTCATATTTTTGTAATAGAAATAATTGAAGATAAAATAAATAAAATCAAATGATTCTATTTTCAAAATTTGAGAAAACTCAAATATGAAAATAACGAAATCCCCAACTCTCTCCGAGGGTCCTTGAGTTGCGTGAAATTTCTAGGATCAACCAAAATGCAATAAATATGATATGCAATGATGATCTAGTGTATAACATTCGAAATTGAAAATTTGGGATGTTACAAACCTACCCCCCTTAAGATGAATCTCGCCCTCGAGATTCGGGTTGGCTAGAAAATAGGTGAGGGTGGTCCTTCAGCAAATCTTCCTCTCGTTCCCAGGTGGCTTCGTCCTCCGTGTGGTGGCTCCACTGAACCTTGCAAAACTTGATAACCTTGATGCGGGTGACTCGACTGGAATACTCTAGAATCTTAACTCGTTTCTCCTCATAGGTCAAATCACTGTCCAACTGAATTGCTTCCAGTGGTACCGTATCTCTCAGCGGTATATCAGCCATCTCCGCGTGGCACTTCTTCAACTGGGATACATGGAATACGTCGTGAACTCCTGACAATCCTTCGGGCAATTCCAACTTATAGGCTACTTCTTCCACACGCTCCAAAACTTTGTATGGGCCTACAAAACGTGGCGCTGACTTTCCCTTAACTCCAAAGTGCTTAACTCCTCGAAGTGGTGATACTCGAAGATAAACTCGGTCTCCGACTTCGTAAACTGTCACCTTGCGTTTAGAATCTGCATAACTCTTCTGCCTGGATTGAGCTACCTTGAGCCTATCGCGAATCAATTTCACTTTCTGTTCAGACTCCTTTATCAGATCCGGTCCAAACAACTGGCGGTCTCCAACTTCATCCCACGACAATGGGGTCATGCACCTCCTTACGTACAATGCTTCGAAAGGGGCCATCTTCAAACTGGTTTGATAGCTGTTGTTGTAAGAGAACTCTGCATACGGCAAATTCTCATCCCAGCTAGATCTGTAATCTAGCGCACAAGCTCTTAGCATATCCTCCAAAATCGGATTGACTCTCTCAGTCTGTCCATCTGTCTGAGGGTGGAAAGCTGTGCTAACCTCCAGTCTGGTACCCAAGTTTCATGCAACTGATTCTAGAACTTTGATGTAAATTGGGTTCCTCTATCTGATACTATGCTCCTTGGAACTCCATGCAGACAAACGATTCTAGTCATGTATATCTTTGCCAACTTTGCACTGGTATAGGTAGTCTTCACTGGAATGAAAGAGCTACCTTTGTCAAACGATCGACTACAACCCATATCGAGTCATAGCCTGAACATGTTCTGGGCAATCCTGTAATAAAATCCATGCCTAGCTTATCCCACTTCCATTCGGGTATCGGCAATGGCTGTAGCAATCCGGCTGGCTTCTGATGTTCTGCCTTTACTCTCTGACATACATCGCAAACTGCTACATATTCCGCAATATCCTTCTTCATTCCGGTCCACCAGAAAATATCCTTCAAATCCAAATACATCTTGGTATTTCCTGGGTGAATCGAATACGGTGAATCATGGGCCTCTTGTAAAATTAACTTCCTGATCTCCGAATCATTTGGTACATAGACACGGTCTTCAAACCATAAGGTATCGTGCTCATCCTCACGAAATCCCTTAGCTTTTCCTTTGCTCATTTTCTCCTTAATAGAAGCAATCTCCTTGTCAGACTTTTGAGCTTCCCTGATCTTGTCCATCAAAGTAGACTGAATCTCCAATGCTGCTACATAGCCTCTTGGAACTATTTCCAAACATAGCTCTCAAAGATTTTTGGCTAACTCCCTTGGTAAATCTCCCGTTATTAGGGTGTTGACATGGCTCTTATGGCTCAACGCGTCAGCTACTATGTTAGCCTTTCCGGGGTGATAATGCAATTTCATATCATAATCCTTGATGAGCTCCAACCATCTCCTTTGTCTGAGGTTCAACTCCTTCTGTGTGAAAATATACTTCAAACTCTTGTGATCCGTCTACACCTCACAATGGTTTCCAATCAGAAAATGTCTCCAAGTCTTCAATGCATGCACTACGGCTGCTAACTCCAAATCATGCTTAGCATAATTCAACTCATGGGGCTTAAGCTATCGTGAGGCATATGAAACAACTCTTCCTTCCTGCATAAGTACTGCTCCAAGTCCTCGACGTGAAGCGTCACAATACACCTCATAATCTTTGGTCCGATCCGGTAAAATCAACACTGGTGAGGTAACCAAACGTTTCTTCAACTCCTGGAAACTAGCCTCACATTCCTCAGTCCATTTGAACTTGGTATCCTTCTTCAACAACTCCGTCATAAGCTTCGCAATCTTTGAGAAATTCTCAATAAACCTCCGGTAGTATCCTGCGAGTCCAAGAAAACTCCGGACCTCTCCAACTGTTGTTGGCGCTTCCCACTTGGTCACGGTATCAACTTTAGTGGGATCTACTGCTATACCTTCTCCAGATATAACGTGTCCGAGAAATCCAACTTCTTTCAACCAAAACTCACATTTGCTGAACTTGGCATATAATTGATGTTCTCTGAGCTTTCCAAGAACCAAACGCAAATGCTCCTTATGATCCTCTTCATTCTTCTAGTAAACCAGGATATCATCAATGAACACTACGACGAACTTATCCAAGAACTCCATAAACACTTTGTTCATCATGTTCATAAAATATGCAGGTGCGTTAGTCAGACCAAATGACATAACGGTATACTCGTACAGCCCATACCTGGTGGTAAAAGCCGTCTTAGGTATATCCTGTTCTCGAATCTTCAACTAGTGGTATCCTGATCGCAGATTGATCTTGGAAAATACCTTAGCTCCTTGCAATCGATCAAACAGATCATTGATCATCGGTAGTGGGTACTTGTTCTTGATGGTCACTTCATTCAATCCTCGATAATCAACAACCATCCTTAACGATCCATCATTCTTCTCCACTAGAAGTACTGGCGATCCCCAAGGCGAAGAACTTGGGCGAATATATCCCTTATCCAGTAACTCCTTAATCTGCTTCTTAATCTCCACCAAATCCTTTGCGGGCATCCTATATGGTCTCTTTGATATTGGCCCTGTGTCTGGCAAAAGCTCAATCAAAAACTCAATATCTCTATCCGGTGGCATGCCTGGCAATTCTTCTGGAAATACATCGGGGAAATCCTTCACTACTGGTACTTCCTCCTGCACAATTCCTGTTAAACAATTTACTTGAGTCCTCTTCGGCACATGCCGGGATACATACTTGATCCTTCTCCCTTCTGGGGTGGTAAGCAAGATCGACTTACTAGCGCAATCGATGTTTCCTCCATACATCGACAACCAATCCATACCCAGAATTACATCCAAACCTTGTGATTCCAATATTATCAAATCCAAGGGGAAAACATGCCTACCTATACTTAATGGCACGTGAAAACATCCTTGGGTAGCCATATACTTCGCTCCTAGTGAGCTTACTAACATAGGTGTTCTAAGAACTTTAGTGGGCAGGTTATACTTATCCACAAATCCCCTTGGTATGTATGAATGCGATGCACCGGTATAAAAAAGAACGAGTGCAGTAAATGACTTAACCAAAAACTTATCGATTACTGCATCCGGCTGCTCTTCAACCTCCTCCATGTTAACGTGGTTCACCTGTCCCCTGTTGAAAGGGTTTGGCTTCTTCCCAGAGCTTCCATTGCCATTACCATTCTGTGATTCAGGACACTCATTGGCATAATGTCCGGTCTTCTGGCACTTAAAACAAGTGACTTGGCTCAGGTCTCTCTTGGCTGGGGTTGATGGGTTGGTGCGATTCTGGCCGTTGCTTCCTCCATTCCCATTACCATTCTTGGTGCCATTGTGATTGTGCGAGCTACCTCCTCCATGGGTATGCTGAAAATGTCCTCCCGGTCTAGGGGTAAAACGTGGCTTCTGCTGAGCTCCTGAATTGTGCTTCCCTTGTCCATACTTCCTCTTGCGATTCTCAATCTGCTACTACTTCCCTTCAATCATGAGAGCACGATCTACCAACTCCTGGTAATTATTGAAGGTTGCTACCATCAATTGCATGCTCAACTCATCATTCAGTCCTTCCAAAAACTTCTCCTGCTTAGCTGCATCCGTAGCAACGTCATCTGGGGCATAACGTGCTAATTTACTAAAGTCCTCCACATACTGGCCAACTGTCCGTCCTCCTTGGCGCAAGTTGCAAAACTCTCGCTTCTTCATGGCCATAGCTCCTACTGAAACATGGGCAGTTCGAAAAGCCTGCTGAAACTGGTCCCACGTGACAGTGTCGACAGGGAAAGTGGCTGTGAAATTCTCCCACCATGATGCTGCGGGTCCTTCAAGCTGATGTGTGACAAACTTCACCTTTTCTGCATCCGTGCATCCTGCTGTGGTCAACTCTCTAGTTGTCTTGTGGAGCCAATCATCTGCTACTATCGGCTCGGTGCTACTGGAAAACACCGGCGGATTCAGCCTAAGAAAATGGGCTAAGTGATCAACAAGTGGTGGTGGTGGTGGGTTGTTGTTGTTGTTCCCCTGATTCTGATTCTGGACTAGCAACTGCATCAATGTGTTCTGCTGCTGGATCAACTGGGTGAGCTCCGGTGGAAAGGTAAATCCGGGGTCACGTCTCGGAGGCATCTGAGGGTTTAGAAAAGATGAGATTTAAGAATAGAGGGGTCTAAAGGGAAAACACTACCCATATGCACATGAGGCAAAAGCAAACAATTCACTTCATTCAATCAAACAAGGGCATACAATCAATCTAACTATCGCAAAAGTGCTCGGACTACTATATTTACATGGTGGACTACTACTACTGATGAGGTGGTCTACTAGAAATATTCTTCGGTTGCAGACTCCATGATATCTGCTCCTGCTTCATCAACATAGTCATCATCGCTATCGTCTGGATCCGAGTCAGTGTCGTCGATGATGATGTAGTCTTCCGGGCGAATCTCCTTGGGTTCTTCGTCTTCTTCTACTGGTGTAGGGCCTCCCATAAATATTCCGATCTTCTTGATCAGATCGTCATTCTTCTCCACTAATACTTCGATTTCCTCTTCATAATCTTCACGTGTAGCCTTGAGTTCTTCCTCCAGTTCCTTGATTCTCGTCCTCGCCTTCTTCAGATCCATCATGTCGGCGCACATCTGGTTCTCCTGACGTCGAATGTGCTGGTTTAACTCCTGGATAAAAGCTGCAACTGATCTATCCTTTCTGGTGCTGATCATTGTTGGGGAACATAGTAATTTCAAAAAAAATTCCTACGCACACGCAAGATCATGGTGATGCATAGCAACGAGATGGGAGAGTGTGATCTACGTACCCTTGTAGACCGACAGCGGAAGCGTTAGCACAACGCGGTTGATGTAGTCGTACGTCTTCACGGCCCGACCGATCAAGCACCGAAACTACGGCACCTCCGAGTTCTAGCACGTTCAGCTCGATGATGATCCCTGGACTCCGATCCAGCAAAGTGTCGGGGAAGAGTTCCGTCAGCACGACGGCGTGGTGACGATCTTGATGTTCTACCGTCGCAGGGCTTCGCCTAAGAACCGCTACAATATTATCGAGGATTATGGTGGAAGGGGGCACCGCACACGGCTAAGAATATGATCACGTGGATCAACTTGTGTGTCTAGAGGTGCCCCCTGCCCCCGTATATAAAGGAGCAAGGGGGAGGAGGCCGGCCCTAGGAGGGGCGCGCCAGGGAGCAGGATTCCTACTCCTAGTTGGAGTAGGTTTCCTCCTTTCCTAGTCCAACTAGGAGAAGGGGGAAAAGGGGAGAAGAGGGGAAGGAAGGGAGAGAGGGGCCGCGCCCCAAACCCCTTGTCCAATTCGGACTGGGCTTGGGAGGGGCGCGCGCCACCTCCTGGTCCTTTCCACTAAGGCCCATTGCTTCTTCCTCATATTCCTGTAACTCCCCGGTACCTCCGAAAATACCCGAATCACTCGGAACCTTTCCGATGTCCGAATATAGTCGTCCAATATATTGATCTTTACGTCTCGACCATTTCGAGACTCCTCGTCATGTCCCCGATCTCATCCGGGACTCCGAACTCCTTTGGTACATCAAAACTCATAAACTCATAATATAACTGTCATCGAAACCTTAAGCGTGCGGACCCTACGGGTTCGAGAACAATGTAGACATGACCGAGACACGTCTCCGGTCAATAACCAATAGCAGAACCTGGATGCTCATATTGGCTCCCACATATTCTACGAAGATCTTTATCGGTCAGACCGCATAACAACATACGTTGTTCCTTTTGTCATCGGTATGTTACTTGCCCGAGATTCGATCGTCGGTATCTCAATACCTAGTTCAATCTCGTTACCAGCAAGTCTCTTTACTCATTTCGTAATACACCATCCCGCAACTAACTCATTAGTTGCAATGCTTGCAAGGCTTATGTGATGTGCATTACCGAGAGGGCCCAGAGATACCTCTCCGACAATCGGAGTGACAAATCCTAATCTCGAAATACGCCAACCCAACATGTACCTTTGGAGACACCTATAGAGCTCCTTTATAATCACCCAGTTACGTTGTGACGTTTGGTAGCACACAAAGTGTTCCTCCGGTAAACGGGAGTTGCATAATCTCATAGTCATAGGAACATGTATAAGTCATGAAGAAAGCAATAGCAACATACTAAACGATCGAGTGCTAAGCTAACGAAATGGGTCAAGTCAATCACATCATTCTTCTAATGATGTGATCCCGTTAATCAAATAACAACTATTTTGTTCATGGTTAGGAAACATAACCATCTTCGATTAACGAGCTAGTCAAGTAGAGGCATACTAGTGACACTCTGTTTGTCTATGTATTCACACATGTATTATGTTTCCGGTTAATACAATTCTAGCATGAATAATAAACATTTATCATGATATAAGGAAATAAATAATAACTTTATTATTGCCTCTAGGGCATATTTCCTTCAATCATCTCCCGGTGCTCATCTCGGCGCCCACAAATCTGGTAGATAGTATCCTTGATATCATTGTGGTAGACTTCTCCAATGCGTCCCATGGCGATGTGAGCTGCCATGCTCTTTCCTAGACTCCAAGTTGGTGCATCAAAAGAAAACTCTATGGGCTCAGTGACTGGCATGAACGTCCTTCCTGGAACTTGAACTTGAATCATCCAGCGTTCTTCTTCAGGTAAAGTGGTGTTGTAGGTTCCGGTGAAGCTTGGTACTCCTATGTTCAGGTATCTAGTGACTTCCTTCAAGTGACGTCCAAAGGGTGTATCTTCATCCGGTTGCGTGAACTTGTTCCTTGCATCCGCCATCCTAAAAGAGTAGAAAAGATGAGAAGTCAGAAAGAGAAGAGAATGAGTAGTGATCTAGGTCTTTAGCTTAGTGGTCGTGTCCTACAGTCAGCGTGTGCTCTGATACCATCTTGTAGCGACCAGACCTCAAACTGTCCAATCTCTGTGCTCAGGTGTCATCCCTGGATCAGTAATGCTGACACCACACAGTACTTGAAGGATTTATAACAGAGTAGCAATCACACACTTATTACATCAAGTGTCTCAAAAGAGAACTTATTACAATAAATATGGCTTAAGGCCATCTAATAACGATAACAATGGAAGGCTTGGAAGATAAGTGAGTCCATCAACTCCAACGGCATCACTAAGTATAGAACCACGACCTAAAAACGCCTTAATCGTCGTCTGAAAAGTCTGCAACATTAATATTGCAGCCCAAAACGGGTCAGCACATGGAATATGCTGGCAAAATAACACATAGAGAGTAATGGAATGAAATAGGCTATTCTATATGCATATTTGGCTGGTGGAAAGCTCTATGGTTACAGTTTTGCGTAAAGCCAATTTTTCCCAACTGCAAAGGAATAAATTTTATTTAACAATCATGGTAGCTGTTAAACATTGAGAATGGTTGACAGCATTCTCAATCCCAATTAAGCATCATCATTAAACAAAACCCAACAAAATTAATTTTAGAGTAACATGTTGAGATTCACATGATAATCCAGGTACTAGATACTCAAGATGTCCATAACCGGGGACACGGCTAATCATGATTAGTTTATACACTCTGCAGAGGTTTGCGCACTTTTCCCCACAAGACACAATCGCCTCCGTTTGGTTTCTCACACTACATGGTGTTTGAGAAGACGGATGACCGGGACATAATCTTTTAGAAGCGCTAGCACCTTATGATCGGGTAGACCGTTACACCTACTTCCCCCTACATCTGCTAGTCTACCACTGTAAGAGTTCGCACAACTTAATCAACTATGCTAGAGCCCATAATAGCTTGTGGCTGCACACGGAAGTTTCTAGCATGAATAATCTCATGATCCCTTTGAGCCTGGGTGGCGGTCCATAAAAAAATAGGCAATTGTTGGAATACCCAGGTGCATCAATCCACCCAGATGTGTGTTTAAGTTGCCACCTTAAATAAACCATTAATTAACAATCTCACATCTGTCATGGATTTCACTCACCCAATCCACGTCTACTAGCATAGCATGGCATAAGAAGCAAACGTAGAAGTAACTCCCAAAGGTTTGATAAGAACAGGTAATAGGTACTACCTCAACTACTTCCCAAACCCACAATTTAATTAGATCCTAATCATGCAATTTGTGAGGACTGATCTAATGCTATAAAACTGGGTAGAGGGAAAACATGATCAAAGTGTTACTTGCCTTGCTGATGATCCAGGAAACCTAGCGATTCGAAGTAGCAAGCGGCGCACTCCGGGTACTCTATCGCAAACAAACAAGCATACAATAAGCACTCAACTAATGCACATGTAAAACTCAAATAAGAGATCTAACCAGAAAGTTCAACTTAAGAACTCCTGTTGGCAAAAAGAATCAAAACGAACTAAGCAACGAAAGACAAATGACAAAAGAAACAGGCTTCGTTTACTATTCTGGATCTAGGGTAATTTTTACAGTGGCAAAAACTTGTTTGAGTTGGTTAAATGGAAAGAGGGTTTCGAGACGAAACTCCAAGCGCTTGGATCGCCTAATTCCGATAAACGAGCGAAAAGTTAGACTAAAACGAAAATCAGATCAGAAATCGCGATCAGAAAAACTGCGGATTTAATCCGAGAAAAAGAAAAAACGACGAACGTTCATTAAAACGAACGAACGGACGAACGCTCGCAAATTAAATAAACCGGAAAAACCGATCTATTTTTAAAAAACCGAAACTAAAAAACCAACAAAACCGACGGAAGACCGATCGGTTTTCAAAAAAAAACCAGCGGCGTGAGGTCTACCTCCGGCGACTCCGGCGAACGGCGGCGGCGGTCCGGCGGCGCGGGCGGCGGCGGGCGGCGGAGGCGCGGCGGGCGGCGGCACGGGCGGCGGTGGCGCGGCCTAGGGTTTCGGGGGCGGGGCGGCTTGGGGCTGGCCTCGGGGCGCTATAAAAAGGCCCGGCCAGGCGGAGTCCTGACCGGTTACAGCCCAAGGTCGGTTCGGACTCTTTTTAAAAAAAAATTACGCTCGGAAAAAAAACAAAAGGAATACTAAACGGACTCCAAAAATCCCGAAATAAATTTTCCCCTGCTTCTAAAATGAAGCCGCACAGGATGAACATTTATTTGGGGCCTAAATGAAATTTTGAAAAACGCACATTTTTCCTAAATTCAAATAAAATAGCAAATAAAACCAAAATAAAATCTTATTTGATTTTTTATTAAATCCTAAATATTTCCTTATTTTTGGGAAAGTCATTTTATTCCCTCTCTCATATTTTTGTAATAGAAATAATTGAAGATAAAATAAATAAAATCAAATGATCCTATTTTCAAAATTTGAGAAAACTCAAATATGAAAATAACGAAATCCCCAACTCTCTCCGAGGGTCCTTGAGTTGCGTGAAATTTCTAGGATCAACCAAAATGCAATAAATATGATATGCAATGATGATCTAGTGTATAACATTCCAAATTGAAAATTTGGGATGTTACATTCCCGCTCTCGCCTGATGACATCGTCCTGAGCCGACAAAGGTGCGGCCCATGTTGTCGTTCTATCCATAGTCAAGTTCCATTCCTGGACTGCTGGTCTATACACCCGTTCCTCCTCTGTTCCTGCATAGATCTGATTTTCTTTCCTCAATGGTTAAGCTGAAATCTTGATCAAACCTGAATTGCTTTATAATGCTGCTAGGTCTTTCACCCTCATTTGTATCTCTGAGAAGAGATATAACAAGAGCTTTTGTTTCTTATGGAGATACAAAATGCCCAGAAATTCAGACACATTATCATTTCCAAGTTATTTTCTCTCCTGATAATAGAGCCATACGGAATAGATTTCATGATGCATTGGCTCAGGCTTTCAGCTTAGATGGCGATGTGGTTCTCTCTGGACAGTCCTTACGAGGAATTTCTGATTAGCATCCTAGATAAACCACAATACAACCAGGCAGTGCAGTTTCTTCAATCTGACCAGAGACTTAGCTTGGGCAGCATTCATTTTACCACCCTGCCTGCAGATGAAGCATTACCATATTGTAGTACTCCCAGTTATGATTCTCAAGATAACTATGCGGGATCCCAAGTCTTGATTGAGATAAGAAACCTGCCACTACACCTTTGGACATTCAAAACAGCAGATTTTATGTTGCATCCATATTGTGTTGTTTCTGAGCTTTACCCTGACACAATGGCCGACAAAGATCTTTCAGTGTTTTGATGCGTTTGCTGGACAAACACACCAGAAAATGTGCCATTGCGGATGAAAATTAAGGTTAGGCATAGGTTTCGACATCTAGCAAGCACATTGCCAGGCCTCCACCTAGACATGTTCACTATGCTTATTAGAGTGATTAACAATCTTTTCAATAAGAAGTTGAGACCAGCTGAGCTATTGCCACCTATACCAGAAACTCGACACAGCCCCGTTGCTGCTGCTGTGTCGCATTGTTTCCTTCAAGACACAGAGGTTGACCCCAATAGATTCCAAGAATTATTACACTCTATGGTCCTCAAACATGGTGATGGTTTTGAACCTATTAGAACAGAAGAGGTGTTCTCTGCAATAATTCAACACGTACTAGTGATGACACACAAGTATAGGGGAACTATCGTAGTCCTTTCGATAAGTAAGAGTGTCGAACCCAACGGGGAGCAGAAGGAAATGATAAGCGGTTTTCAGCAAGGTATTCTCTGCAAGCATTGAAATTATCGGTAACAGATAGTATTGTGATAAGGTAATTGGTAACGAGTAACAAGTAACAAGTGTCAATAAAGTGCAGCAAAATGGCCCAATCCTTTTTGTAGCAAAGGAAAAGCCTGGACAATTTCTTATATAGAGAAAAGCGCTCCCGAGGACACATGGGAATTATCATCAAGCTAGTTTTCATCACGTTCATATGATTCACGTTCGGTACTTTGATAATTTGATATGTGGGTAGGCCGATGCTTGGGTGTTGTCCTTACTTGCACAAACATCCCACTTATGATTAACTCCTATTGCAAGCATTCGCAACTACAAAAGAAGTATTAAGGTAAACCTAACCATAGCATGAAACATATGGAACCAAATCAGCCCCTTACGAAGCAACGCATAAACTAGGGTTTAAGCTTCTGTCACTCTAGCAACCCATCATATACTTATTACTTCCCAATGCCTTCCTCTAAGCCCAAACAATGGTGAAGTGTCATGTAGTCGACGTTCACATGACACCACTAGAGGAGAGACAACATACATCTCATCAAAATATCGAACAAATACCAAATTCACATGACTACTAATAGCAAGACTTCTCTCATATCCTCAGGAACAAACATAACTACTCACAAAGCATATTCATGTTCATAATCAGAGGGGTATTAATATGCATAATGGATCTGAACATATGATCTTCCACCAAGTAAACCAACTAGCATCAACTACAAGGAGTAATCAACACTACCAGCAACCCAGAGGTACCAATCTGAGGTTTGGATACAAAGATTGGATACAAAAGATGAACTAGGGTTTGAGATGAGATGGTGCTGGTGAAGATGTTGATGGAGATTGACCCCCTCCCGATGAGAGGATCGTTGGTGATGACAATGGTGATGATTTCCCCCTCCCGGAGGGAAGTTTCACCGGCAGAACAGCTCCGCCGGAGCCCTAGATTGGTTCCGCCAAGGTTCCACCTCGTGGCGGCGGAGTTTCGTCCCGTAAGCTTGCTTATGATTTTTTCCTCGACGAAAGCTCCATATAGCAGAAGATGGGCATCAGAGGGCCACCAGGGGGCCCACGAGGCAGGGGGCGCGCCCACCACCCTTGTGGATAGGGTGTGGCCCCCCTTGGAACTTCTTGCGCTCAGTATTTTTTATATATTCTAGAAATAACTTCCTTGAAGTTTCAGTACTTTTGGAGTTGTGCAGAATAGGTTTGCAATATTTGCTCCTTTTCCAGCCCAGAATCCCAGCTGTCGGCATTCTCCCTCTTTACGTAAACCTTGTAAAATAAGAGAGAATAGGCATAAGTATTGTGACATAATGTGTAATAACAGCTCATAATGCAATAAATATCGATATAAAAGCATGATACAAAATGGACGTATCAACTCCCCCAAGCTTAAACCTCATTTGTCCCCAAGCGAAAGCCGAAATCGAAAAATATGTCCACATGTTTAGAGATAGAGGTGTCGATAAAAATAAAATACGGACATGAGGGCATCATGATCATTCTTAGAACATCAATATATATATATAGTGTTACTATTCATCATTCAGGGTGTAGAATAAGTTATTCTTCATCCGAGGTAATCTTACTATCATTTCATAATTAAATTACGTTTGGAATTCAAATATTTACATTCCTATTGATTCACTACGTAAAATTTGACATAACAAAATAAAAATATAGGTCATAAGACAAGAAAATTTGCAGTTTATGTGTATTTTAGACTATGTTTTTACGTTTGTAATTTTACATAACATAAAATATTTTTTACGGCGATTATATATTTTCTTATGGTCTCTTTTTGCGTCGGAAAAAATAAAAAACTTACGGAACGTAAAATTATGGTGCATTGATGGTAAAATAGAGGGGGTTGAAGAATAACTATTCCTTACCCAGGGTGACGAATAGCGCGACCCTATATATATATATATATATATATATATATATATATATATATATATATATATATATATACATAAACACTATTCTGATCACGGGATCAGAATAATATTCTGATCACAACCTGACCTGCCCCGCTAGTAGTACGTTGAACTTCCCTGTGAACTAAGTTGAACTTCCGCCAACATTGCCCAAATGGGACTTGTAATATACCGTTGGAAAACTATGGACCCCAATATCATGACCCAACTTAAACTTTTGGCAAAATATAAGCGGTTTAAGAGCAGTTTTGAAAACCGTTTTTTCTTCGCACAAAAAACGTGAATCGTATTTTCGATCGCATTTCTAAACCGTTTATCGGAATGAGGCATATAATATGGCGTTGGAAAGCTGCTGCAAAACCGCTCCTTCCACATGTTGAAAGTTTTCTCTAATTCCCTATGGTTAAAGAGTAATTTGAAAAAATGTAAAATTTCATAAACCGAACAGCTGAGTTCGTTTTTTCGATGTCATTTCTAAACGGCTAATCCAATGGAGGCATATGATATGGCGTTGGAAAGCTTACGAAAATGCGCTAATTTTTAATCTTGAAAGTTTTTTTTCTAATTTTGAATGGTTTAAGAGTAATTTAGAAAATGGTCCAAGTCCTACCGAGTTCGTATTTTTGAGCTAATTTTTTAACCGTGCGTCCGAATGCAGCAAATGATATGGAGTTGGAAAGCTTGAACAAATGCGAAACTTTTCTATATATATTGTTTCTCCTAATTCATTACGGTTTAATGTCAGTTTTGAAAATGGCTATAAACGTATTTTCGCCGTAATTTTTACAAACTTTATCGGAATGGGGCAAATAATATACCGCTGAAAAGCTAAGGAAAATGCGAAACTTTTTCATGTTGATGGTTTTCTCTGATTCCTAGCCGTTTTCAAGTAATTTCGAAAATGGCGAGATCATTCGTTCTGCCTTTATCGCGAAACAGATTCTCCGAAAATGCACCGCGTGAAGAACCTAAACTTCTCGGCGAATGTACCTGAACTTCACTCTGTTTTTCACGTGATTTTTTTGCTCGTAGCTCTCCATCCACTGCTCGTAGTTCTTCATCCACTCACCGGAATTGAGCAAATGACATACCGTTGGAAAGCTGCTGTAAACATGCAACTTTTCCGTGTTGATCGTTTTTTCATACTCGCAGCGATTTTAAAAGTTTTTCATCTAAAATTCATCCACTGTAGTAATTGAACTTCCTGTTGTTTTCAGTTGAACTTCTGTGACGTATTTTCGTTTGTAATTTTCTCATACATCATGAGTGTTACACAAATGATATTTCTTTTGTACAAATCTTTCTCACAATAATTTTTTTAACTTTCTCTGACGAAGGACTTGAACTTGTAACAACAAAACTTTTAGTGTTTGCTTTTTTATTCTTTTTTAATACAACATGCACACCATGTAGTACATGAACTTCTGGCAGTTATCAACCTGAACCTCTCTCGGTTATGTGAAAATATTTGAGTTTTTTAATGAATATTTCATCTGATTTTTCTTAATCTTTTTTTATGAATTTTGAAGCGCTCTATTTTTAATAGTTGAACTTCTTGTTATTTTATTTTTGGACTTCTTGTTTCCATTCTTTAATAACAAGGAAAATCTGAGTTTTCTATAATCATCAAACTTCTCCATCTTTTTAATATGGCCTTCCTGGTTTTATTTCTTAATCTTTTTTATGAAATTTTGAAGCGTTATATTTTTAAAAGTTGAACTTCTTTATTATTTTATTTTGAACCTCTTGTTTCCATTCTTTAATAACGAGGAAAATCTGAGTTTCTATAATCATCGAACTTCTCCATCTTTTTAATATGGACTTTCTACTTTTTTTCTTAAACTTTTTTATCTAATTTTGAAGCGCTCTATTTTTAAAAAGTTGAACTTCTTGTTATTTAATTTTTGAACTTCTTTTTTTCATTCTTTAATAATGAGGAAAATCTGAGTTTTTTATAATCATCGAACTTCTCCTTTTTAAAAAAAATTGGACTTCCTGGTTTTATTTTTTTCTTAATCTTTTTTATGAAAATTTTGAAACGTTCTATTTTTAAAAAGTTGAACTTCTTGTTATTTTATTTTTGAACTTCTTATTTCCATTCTTTAATTACGAGGAAAATATGAGTTTTCTATAATTATTAAACTTCTCTATTTTTTTAATATGGACTTCCTGGTTTTATTTCTTAATTCTTTTTTATGAAATTTTTAAGTGCTCTATTTTAAAAGTTGAACTTCTTGTTTTTTATTTTTGAACTTCTTGTTTCCATTCTTTAATAACGTGGAAAATCTGAGTTTTCTATAATCATCGAACTTCTCCATATTTTTAATATGGACTTCCTGGTTTTATTTTTTTTAATCCTTTTTATGATATTTTGAAGCGCTCTATTTTTAAAAGTTAAACTTCTTGTTATTTTATCTTTTAACTTCTTGTTTCTATTCTTTAATAACGAGGAAAAATATGAGTTTTCTATAATCATCGAACTTCCTGTTGTTTTCACCTTCAACTTCTACCACGTATTTTTGTTCGTAATTTCTCACCCGTTACGCGGAGTTCCACAAATAATAAACCATTAGAAACATGTTGAAAAGATGCAACTTTTTTTAATACGATTAAACTTCTTTTTGGGACAACATACACCAAATTGTTTTTAACCGTTTATGTTGGAATAAGAATATGATATACCCTTAGAAATTTGTTGAATAGAAGAAACATTTATGTGCCGAGCATTATGTTTCAAATTTATAATGGATTGAGAAAATATTTTAAAACACTAGAAACAACATTTTTGTGTGTTTCTGCACAACTAAATACAAAGTTAACCTTCTTTACAAGAATTTTTGAACTTCGTGGGCCGAAACACGTGAACTTCTAGCTAAATTCTTTTTAGACTTTGTCTTTTTATTCTATTTTTCTTATATGAAACACACTCCATGTAGTAGTTGAACCGCTGGTTGTTTTCACTTTGAACGTCTCTTTTGCTTTTTTACCCATAATTCCTAAAACATTAATAGTTTTATTCTCCAGAGAAAAAATGTGGTTTAGAATCAACAATTTTATTAAAATTGAACTTATTGCTTTACTTTTTCCAAGAAATGGAAAGAATTTCAGTTTTCCGTATACATCAAAGTACTCCTTTATTTTAATTTGAACTTCTTCATTTTTATTCCTTAGTAACAAGGAAACCTAAGATTTTATAAATGCCGAACTTCTCTATTTTCGTAATTTGGACTTCTTGTTTTATTTCCTTGTAGTAACGGAAAAATCCTAGTTTTCTAATAAATATTGAACCGGCCCGTTATTTGAATATGAACTTCTAGAGTTTTTTATTAGAAACGATGAAAATCCTTTTGTATGAATTTTGTACTGCTCTATTTAAAAAAATTGAACTTCGTATTTTCATTCTATAATAAAGAGGAAAATATGAATTTCGTATAACCATCGAACTGCTCCGTTTTTTATATTTGAACTTCTAGGGTATGTTAACCGATAAAATACCTTTTTATATAATTTTTGTGTTGAGATGCTTTGTTTTTTTGTTTAACCTTCAGGGGGGTGTAATAAACATTGGACTACTTTGTCTTTTAAATTAAAAAGTCTGTGTTTTTCTAGAAATGAGGAAATCCATGTTTTTTATAAATTTTGAAATGTTCATTTTTTTAAACTTGAACTTCTAGGTTATTTTAGAAATGAGGAAACCCCATTTTCCAAAGACAAAAAAATCCATGAGCTTTTTTCTGTACAAACATATGTGTCACTTTTTTAATTTCTCATTTTTGTCAAACTTTCCAATTTATTAAATCTGAACTTCGAGAGTTCACACTATTCTAGGTGAACCTTTTTTCGTTCTTCCTATAAAAATATCGTTTGATTCAACCCAAAATACAGGGGGAAAACTCTAGTATTTCCAGGGAGTTCTGAAAACCCACAAAGCCAAAGAATTACAATATGTTGTGTTGCAACTAACATACTTGACCTTTGGATAAACAAAAAATTCAAAATTCAAAAACTTTGGAGAATAACACAACATTTTTGGAGATGATGTTCTCACGAAGTTTGTTGTTCGTTCGGGCATGGCCATATTCAATTTTTTTACAAAAACTGAATGAGCATATGAAGTCATTGGTGTACGCCCATGTTCCTCTATTAAATAATGCATAAAAAATCTGATATATATTTTTATAAAAGTTGAACCCCTTCTTTTTTTCAATTTGAACTTCTCAGTTTTTTATTTTGTAGTCGTAGCATGAACCCCTTCCTTTTCTTGGTTTTCTAGAACTACGTACTCGGTTTCTCTTGTTATTACTTTCTCCTGAGATTTTTAGTTCTGAAAAAAAAGTCAACCACTTTATGAACAACATTTTTTGTGATTTTTTATGCAAAAATCGTCTGTTCTTTCTGAACATCAATTCCAGATATGCAACAAAAAAAGAACTTTGGTTGGATGAGGGATCATGCCCAAGTTTTTTGCTGCTCATCCAGATACACAAGAGAGAGATCGGTGCTCTGTGTGCCGCTCCCTGTGTGTGCTGTGCTGCGAGAGGAAGGTCAGTATGCCCGAGGGGAGAAGTTCACTTTTTGGATGTGGGGGGCAGAGTTGTGCCGTTCCTGGGAAAGAAGGGGAGAAGGTCAGTATGCACGAGAGGAGAAGGTCACTCTTGGTGCACGCGCATCTCGGCCTCACCGCGGCATCATGGTCGGTGACGAGCCGCGGGATCGATGGGACCAAATGAGCTTGCCTACCCGCGGGGTTGAAGCAGGCTAGCAAAGGTGGCCAGAGCAGGTTACCAACAGGGAGAGGTCCACTGCGAGGTGGCAAGGAAGTTCGCCGGAGTTAGGTGCTGCACCACCGGGCGATGGACGGGGTTGTCGCGGCGACCGGATCCCGTGGTGGGGGCGACAGACGGATCTCGCGGTGGGGGCGGCGGCCAGATCCTGCAGTTGGGGCGGCGCCGCGGCCGAATCCGAGGCGTGTGGCGGAGTGGCAGCCGGGTCCGGGGGACAGTGGCGGCAGGGTGGCGGCGGGGTTGTAGGAGGAGACCGGCGGCGGGACCCATGGGCAGGGGCGCGGCATGCCTGGAGGAGGAGGCGGCCTCGGCAGGAAGAGGCTGGGTCGCCGGCGAGCAAGGAGGAGGCGGGGGCGGCAGCGGCCTCGCGCGGAAGGAGGCAGGGGCACCGATGGCCCCGCGCCCGGAGGAGGCTGGGGCGGCGGGGAGCCAGAAGGAGGCGGGGCCGGCAGGCGCGCCGGAGCCGGGTGGGCCGTTGGTCGGGGGGTTGCGGGTGGGGGTGGGGTGGGAGTGGGGCGGTTGCGAGGGAAAGTGTGCGACGGGGAGGGGGCCGGATAAGGTACGGGAGATTTTTCTTTTCAGTTCGCTGCGATCTCAGAAACATCCGATCGGCTATACAGGGACACTGTGATCCAAATAGTTATTCTGATTTCAGGATTAGAATAGTGCTGTCCTATATATATATATATATATATATATATATTGTCATATGATTTCTTATGTTAAAGTAACAATTCAATCACAATTTCAAGTATGAATCATAAACTTCACTGAGAACCAACAAACTCTAATCTCAGTCATTGAGGCAATTATAATTTATCATAACATAGGAAAGAGTCAATATAAGAGCTTTTCAGCAAGTCCACATACTCAACCATTTTTTAATCTTTCACAATTGCTAACACTCACGCAATATTTATGGGTATGAAGTTTTAGTCGGGCACAGAGAAAGATAGGGGCTTATAGTTTTGCCTCCCAACGTTTTACCTCAAGGGTAATGTCAACAATAATAGTGCATGAAGACTCACATCCAATTAGCTATATATATCAGAATCTTTCCAACACATTGTGCTTGCCAAAGGATTAAATGTAAAAAGGAAAGGTGAAAATCACCATAACTCTTATGTAAGGTAGAAGATAAAAGTAAAAGATAGGCCCTTCGCAGAGGAAGCAGAGGTTGTCATGCGCTTTTTTGGTTGGATGCACAAAATCTTAATGCAAAAGAACGTCACTTTATATTGCCACTTGTGATATGGACCTTTATTATGCAGTCCGTCACTTTTATTTTTTCCATATCACAAGATCGTATAAAGCTTATTTCCTCCGCACTAATAAGTCATACATATTTGGAGAGCAATTTTTATTGCTTGCACCGATGACAACTTACTTGAAGGATCTTACTCAATCCATAGGTAGATATGGTGGACTCTCATGGCAAAACTGGGTTTAGGGATATTGGAAGCACAAGTAGTATCTCTACTTGGCGCGAAGAAATTGGCTAGCATGAGAGGGAAAGGCAAGCTCAACATGTTGGATGATCTATGACAATATAATTTATCTCAGATGTAAGAAAACGTAACCCATTACGTTGTCTTCCTTGTCCAACGTCAACTCTTAGCATCTCATACTTTAATGAGTGCTCACAATCATAAAAGATGTCCAAGATAGTATATTTATATGTGAACCTCTCTTTCTTTATTACTTCCTATTAATTGCAACGATGACCAAAACTATGTTTGTCAACACTCAACAACTTTTATTCATCATACTCTTTATGTGTGAGCTCATTACTTTCAATAGGATCCATAGGATCTCTATGTTTCTTTTTATTCTTTCTCATTTTTTATTTTACTCCCTTGAGATCATAGCAAAATAATCAAGCCCTTGACTCAACACTAATATTTATTATATAGCTCACGAACTCGATTATATAGATGGATCATAAAGCGAAACTCACAACTAGATCATACTAAAACTTTATTCTACTAGATCAAGGTATTACCAAAAGGATCGAACTAAGAAAAACGGTAAAGATAAAAGTGATGGTGATACAATACTGGGGCACTCCCCCAAGCTTGGCAATCACCAAGGGGAGTGCCCATACCAGATACTCAGTTCTTCTTTGTCGGTGGAGAAGGTGATGGTTTTGTTGATGGCGTAGGATTCTTCCTTAATTTGCGCTTGAGGACAGAATTCTGATCCCTCAGATCATCGATCTCCTGCTCAAGGCTTAATATCTTTTTGCATAATTCCTGCTTGTTTTCCTGCAAGAGGCGAAAAGGGATAAACTCGATCTTAGGTCTCTTTACTCTATCAGGGAGGCTTGACTTTTTGAACTCCACATGCATGTCCCCAGGTTGAGGTAATGGAACTTCATCTTCGTCTGAGCTCGTCTCCTCTTTTCCCTTGGGTTCATAGTCCTCTTCTTTTTCTGTAGTCCAACCACAATGCTCCACGTCCCCATAGACCTTAGGATCTGCAAGGTAATCAGCCACATAGCTTTCTCCTTCTGAATCCTGGGACGACATATTGCTCTAATCTGCAGCAGGATAGCTCGAAACAAAGACATGAGATATTTGTGTGATACGAAGGTCAAAACCTTTGGGAGATTATATAATGAATTTTTACCGACCAAAAGAAGTATCGTGCAAGAAAACGGAGTCCGAAGAGCACACGAGGTGCCCACGAGGCGGGGGGCGCACCCAGGGGGTAGGGCGCGCCTCCCACCCTCGTGGAAGCCCCGTGTCCTTTCCGGTCTGCTTCTTATTTTTCTAGTTTATTAAATATTCCAAAACGGAGAAATATTGCCATTAGAACTGTTTTGGAGTCGGTTTACTTACCGTACCACATACCTATTCCTTTTCGGAGTCTGAAACATTCTGGAAAGTGTCCCTTATGTATTCCTCTGGGGTTACGGTTTCAATAATATTAGTTTCAACATTTATAGGATTACCTGACATATAATGTTTAATTCTTTGACCTTCACCACCCTCGGATTTGTGCCTTCGAAGTTGTTGATTTTTATGGCACCGGAACGATAGACCTCCTCGATAACGTAAGGACCTTCCCATTTAGAGAGAAGTTTGCCTGCAAAAAATCTTAAACGAGAGTTGTATAGCAATACATAATCACCTACATTGAACTCACACTTTTGTATCATTTTATCATGCCATCTTTTAACTTTTTCTTTAAACAGCTTGGCATTTTAATAAGCTTGGGTTCTCCATTCATCAAGTGAGCTAATGTCAAATGACCTCTTCTCACCGGCAAGTTTGAAATCATAATTGAGCTCTTTAATGGCCCAATATGCCTTATGTTCTAGTTCAAGAGGTAAGTGACATGCTTTACCATAAACCATTTTATACGGAGACATGCCCATAGGATTTTTATATGCTGTTCTATAGGCCCATAATGCATCATCAAGTTTCTTGGACCAATTCTTTCTGAATCTATTAATAGTCTTTTACAAAATTAATTTGAGCTCTCCGTTACTCAATTCTACTTGACCACTAGACTGTGGGTGATAAGGAGAAGCAATTCTATGATTAATGTCATACTTAGCAAGCATTTTACGAAAGGCGCCATGAATAAAATGTGAACCACCATCAGTCATTAAATATCTAGGGACTCCAAACCTCGGGAAAATAACTTCTTTAATCATCTTAATAGAGGTGTTATGATCAGCACTACTAGTTGGAATAGCTTCTACCCACTTAGTAACGTAATCAACAGCAACTAAAATATGTGTATACCCATTAGAGGAAGGAAATGGTCCCATATAATCAAAGCCCCAAACATCAAATGGTTCAATAACAAGTGAATAATTCATAGGCATTTCTTGACGTCTACTAATATTACCAATTCTTTGACATTCATCACAAACTTACGAGCATCCTTGAAGAGAGTAGGCCAATAAAAACCTGATTGCAATACCTTGTGTGCAGTTCTATCTCCAGCATGGTGTCCTCCATAGGCTTCGGAGTGGCACTTGCATAGGATTTGTTCCTGTTCATGCTCAGGTACACAACGTCTAATAACACCATCTACTCCTTCTTTATAAAGATGTGGGTCATCCCAAAAGTAATGTCTTAAATCATAGAAGAACTGTTTTTTTGCTGGTATGTGAAACTAGGTGGTATAGATTTAGCAATAATATAATTAGCATAATCAGCATACCATAGAGCAGTACGAGAAGCATTTATGACACTTAATTGTTCATCGGGAAAGCTATCATCAATAGGTAGTGGGTCATCAAGAACATTTTCTAACCTAGACAGGTTGTCTGCAACGGGGTTCTCAGCTCCCTTTCTATCAATAATATGTAAATCAAATTCTTGTAGCAAGAGCACCCATCTAATAAGTCTAGGTTTAGCATCTTTCTTTTCCGTAAGGTATTTAATAGAAGCAAGATCAGTGTGAATAGTTACTTTAGAATCAACAATATAAGGTCTGAACTTATCACAAGCAAATACAACTGCTAAAAATTCTTTTTAAGTGGTAGCATAATTTCTCTGGGCATTGTCTGGAGTTTTACTAGCATATTGAATAACATTTAATTTCTTATCAACTCTTTGCCCTAGAACAGCACCTACATCATAATCACTAGCATCACACATAATTTCGAAGGGTAAATTCCAATCAGGTGGCTGAACAATAGGTGCAGGAATTAATGCTTTCTTAAGTATTTCAAATGCTTCTACACAATCATCATCAAAGGCAAAAGGAATATCTTTTTGTAATAGATTAGTTAGAGGCCGAGAAATTTTTGAGAAGTCCTTAATGAACCTCCTATAAAAACCGGCGTGACCGAGGAAGCTTCTTATACCTTTAATGTCCTTGCGACATGGCATCTTTTCAATAGCATCAACTTTAGCTTTTTCAACTTCAATACCTCTTTCAGAAATTTTATGTCCAAGACAATACCTTCATTGACCATAAAGTCGCATTTCTCCCAATTCAAGACAAGATTAGTTTCTTCACATCTCTGCAAAACTCGCTCAAGGTTGCTTAGCAATCATCAAAAGAGGATCCATAAACGGAGAAATTGTCCATGAAAACCTCACATATCTTTTCACAAAAGTCAGAGAATATAGCCATCATGCATCTTTGAAAGGTAGCAGGTGCATTACATAAACCAAAAGAAATGCGTCTATAAGCAAAAGTACCGAAAGGGCAAGTAAAAGTGGTCTTTGATTAATCAGCAGCTGACACAGGTATTTGAGAGAAGCTAGAGTAACCATCTAGAAAGCAAAAATGTGTATGTTTGGATAATCTTTCTAGCATTTGATCAATATAAGGCAAGGGGTAATGATTTTTTTAGTAGCCTTATCTAATTTGCGGAAATCAATTACCATCCTATAACCTGTAATAATTCTTTGCGGAATCAATTCATCTTTATCATTAGGAACAACAGTAATACCTCCCTTCTTAGGGACACAATGGATAGGACTTACCCACTAACTATCAGCAATGGGATAAATTATACCTCCCTCAAGGAGTTTTAATATTTCCTTTCTTACCACTTCTTTCATCTTAGGATTCAGCCGTCGTTGGTGATCAATAACTGGTTTGGCGTCTTCCTCCAAATTTATTTTGTGTTGACATAGAGTGGGACTAATGCCCTTAAGATCATCAAGAGTATATCCAATAGAAGCACGGTGCTTCTTCAGAGTTTTCAATAATTTCTCTTCCTCCTTCTCTGAAAGGTTAGCACTAATAATAACATGATATATCTTCTTTTCATCAAGATAAGCATATTTAAGAGTATCAGGCAATGGTTTAAGCTCAAACACGGGATCACCCTTGGGTGGAGGAGGATCCCCTAGGATTTCAACAGGCAAGTTGTGTTTCAGAATAGGTCCCTGTTTAAAGAATGCTTCATCTATTTCCCTTCTTTCATTCATAAACATATCATTTTCATGGTCTAGCAAGTATTGTTCTAATGGATCAGTAGGAGGCACGACAATAGAAGCAAGACCAATAATTTCATCTTTACTAGGCAATTCTTTATCATGGGGTTGTCTATGAAATTTAGAAAAATTAAACTCATGAGACATATCCCCTAAACCAACAGAGACAATATCCTTATTGCAGTCTATCTTAGCATTGACATTATTCAAGAAGGGTCTACCAAATATAATGGGACAAAAGCTATCTTGAGGGGAACCAAGAACAAGATAATTAGCAGGACTTTTAGCCTTCCCACACAAGACTTCAACGTCTCTAACAATCACAATTGGTGAAATAGTATCTCTATTAGCAAGCTTAATGGTAACATCAATACCTTCTATTTTAGCTGGTGCAATATCATGCATAACCTATTTGTATAAGGAAATAGGTATGGCACTAGCATTTGCACCCATATCACACAAGCCATGATAACAATGATCTCCTATTTTAACAGAAATAACATGCCTGCCTACGACGGGTCTATGTTTATCTTTAGCACCAGGTTTAGCAATTCTAGCAGTCTCATCACAGAAGTAAATAACCTGCCCATCAATATTATCGCCCAAGAGATCTTTAACCATAGCAACATTAGGTTCAACTTTAACTTGCTCAGGGGCTTTAGGTGTCTTAATATTACTTTTGTTGAACACATTTGAAGCTTTAGCATGATTCTTTATTCTAACAGGGAAAGGTGGTTTCTCAACATAAGCAGTAGGAACAATAGGATCATTACAAGTGATAATCTTTTCTTCAACTTTAATAGGTGCAACTACTTTTGTTTCGATGGGAGGATTATATTTAAACCACTTCTCCTTAGGGAGATCAACATGAGTAGCAAATGATTCACAGAAAGAAGCTACTATCTCAGAGTCAAGTCCATATTTAGTGCTAAATTTACGGAAAACATCGGTATCCATAAAAGATTTAACACAATCAAACTTAGGTGTTATACCTGACTCCTTACCTTTGTCTAGATCCCAATCTTCAGAGTTGCGTATAATTCTCTCCAATAAATTCCATTTGTATTCAATAGTCTTCATCATAAAGGAACCAATACAAGAAGTATCGAGCATGGAGCGATTATTGTCAGAAAGCCGAGCATAAAATTTTTGAATAATCATTTCTCTTGAGAGCTCATGATTGGAGCATGAATATAACATTGACTTAAGCCTGCCCCAAGCTTGAGCGATGCTTTCTCCTTCGCGAGGCCAAAAATTATATATATAATTACGATCACGATGAACATGATGCATAGGATAAAACTTTTGATGGAATTCCAATTTCAACCGTTTGTATGTTGGGAAACGTTGCAGAAAACAAAACATTTCCTACGGTTTCACCAAGATCCATCTATAAGTTCATCTAGCAACGAATGATTGGATTGCATCTACATACCTTTGTAGATCACGCGCGGAAGCGTTCAAAGAACGGGGATGAGGAAGTCGTACACGACGTGATCCAAATCACCGAAGACCTAGCGCTGAACGGACGACACCTCCGCGTTCAACACACGTACGGTCAGAGTAACATCTCCTTCTTCTTGATCCAGCAAGGGGGAAGGAGAGGTTGAGGAAGATGGCTCCAGCAGCAGCACGACGGCGTGGTGGTGATGGAGCTGCAGTACTCCAGCAGGGCTTCGCCAAGCGCTATGGAGGAGGAGGAGGTGTTGGAGAGGGAGAGGGCGGCACCAAAGGCTGAGGTATGAAGTCCTCCATCTCCCCCACTATATATAGGGGTGCCTAGGGGGGCGGCGGCCAAGGGAGGATTCCCTCCCCCCCAAGGCACCTAGGGGTGCCTTCCCCTTGTGGGACTCTTCCCTTCTTGAAACCCTAGGCGCATGGGCCTCTTGGGGCTGGTGCCCTTGGCTCATGTAGGCCAAGGCGCACCCCCTACAGCCCATGTGGCCCCCCGGGGCAGGTGGCCCCACCCGGTGGACCCCCGGGACCCTTCCGATGGTCCCGGTACAATACCGGTAACCCCAAAACTTGTCCCGATGGCCGAAATAGCACTTCCTATATATAATTCTTTACCTCCGGACCATTCCGGAACTCCTCGTGACGTCCGGGATCTCATCCGGGACTTCGAACAACATTCGGGTTACTGCATATACATATCCCTACAACCCTAGCGTCACCGAACCTTAAGTGTGTAGACCCTACGGGTTCGGGAGACATGTAGAGATGACCGAGACGACTCTCCGGTTAATAACCAACAGCGGGATCTGGATACCCATGTTAGCTCCCACATGCTCCTCGATGATCTCATCGGATGAACCACGATGTCGAGGATTCAAGCAACCCTGTATACAATTCCCTTTGTCAATCAGTATGTTACTTGCCCGAGATTCGATCGTCGGTATCCCAATACCTCGTTCAATCTCGTTACCGGCAAGTCACTTTACTCGTACCATAATGCATGATCCCGTGACCAGACACTTGGTCACTTTGAGCTCATAATGATGATGCATTACCGAGTGGGCCCAGTGATACCTCTCCGTCATACGGAGTGACAAATCCCAGTCTTGATCCGTGTCAACCCAACAGACACTTTCGGAGATACCCGTAGCATACCTTTATAGTCACCCAGTTACGTTGTGACGTTTGATACACCCAAAGCACTCCTACGTTATCCGGGAGTTACACGATCTCATGGTCTAAGGAAAGGATACTTGACATTGGAAAACTCTAGCAAACAAACTATACGATCTTATGCTACGTTTAGGATTGGGTCTTGTCCATCACATCATTCTCCTAATGATGTGATCTCGTTATCAATGACATCCAATGTCCATAGTCAGGAAACCATGACTATCTGTTGATCAACGAGCTAGTCAACTAGAGGCTTACTAGGGACATGTTGGTGTCTATTATTCACACATGTATTACGATTTCCGGATAATACAATTATAGCATGAATAAAGACAATTATCATGAACAAGGAAATATAATAATAATGCTTTTATTATTGCCTCTAGGGCATATTTCCAACAGTCTCCCACTTGCACTAGAGTCAATAATCTAGTTACATTGTGATGAATCGAACACCCATGGAATTCTGGTGTTGATCATGTTTTGCTCTAGGGAGAGGTTTAGTCAACGGATCCGCTACATTCAGGTCCGTATGTACTTTACAAATCTCTATGTCTCCATCTTGAACATTTTCACGAATGGAGTTGAAGCGACGCTTGATGTGCCTTGTCTTCTTGTGAAACCTGGGCTCCTTGGCAAGAGCAATAGCTCCAGTGTTGTCATAGAAGAGCTTGATCGGCCCCGACGCATTGGGTATGACTCCTAGGTCGGTGATGAACTCCTTCACCCAAATTGCTTCATGCGCTGCCTCCGAGGCTGCCATGTACTCCGCTTCACATGTAGATCCTGCCACGACGCTCTGCTTGCAACTGCACCAGCTTACTGCCCCACCATTCAAAATATACACGTATCCGGTTTATGACTTAGAGTCATCCAGATCTGTGTCGAAGCTAGCGTCGACGTAACCTTTTACGACGAGCTCTTTGTCACCTCCATAAACGAGAAACATTTCCTTGGTCCTTTTCAGGTACTTCAGGATATTCTTGACCACTGTCCAGTGTTCCTTGCCGGGATTACTTTGGTACCTTCCTACCAAACTTACGGCAAGGTTTACATCAGGTCTGGTGCACAGCATGGCATACATAATAGAACCTATGGCTGAGGCATAGGGGATGACACTCATCTCTTCTATATCTTCTGCCGTGGTCGGACATTGAGCCGAGCTCAATTTCACACCTTGCAACACAGGCAAGAACCCCTTCTTAGACTGATCCATATTGAACTTCTTCAATATCTTATCAAGGTATGTGCTTTGTGAAAGACCTATGAGGCGTCTTGATCTATCTCTGTAGATCTTGATGCCTAATATATAAGCAGCTTCTCCAAGGTCCTTCATTGAAAAACTCTTATTCAAGTAGGCCTTAATGCTGTCCAAGAGTTCTATATCATTTCCCATCAAAAGTATGTCATCTACATATAGTATGAGAAATGCTACAGAGCTCCCACTCACTTTCTTGTAAACACAGGCTTCTCCATAAGTCTGCGTAAACCCAAACGCTTTGATCATCTCATCAAAGCGAATGTTCCAACTCCGAGATGCTTGCACCAGCCCATAAATCGAGCGTTGGAGCTTGCACACCTTGTCAGCATTCTTAGGATCGACAAAACCTTCCGGCTGCATCATATACAATTCTTCCTTAAGGAAACCATTAAGGAATGCCGTTTTGACGTCCATTTGCCATATCTCATAATCGTAGAAAGCGGCAATTGCTAACATGATTCAGACGGACTTTAGCTTCGCTACCGGTGAGAAAGTCTCATCATAGTCAACCCCTTGAACTTGTCGATAACCCTTAGCGACAAGCCGAGCTTTATAGATGGTCACATCACCATCCGCGTCTGTCTTCTTCTTAAAGATCCATTTATTTTCTATGGCTCGCCGCTCAACGGGCAAGTCAGTCAAAGTCCATACTTCGTTTTCATACATGGATCCTATCTCGGATTTCATGGATTCTAGCCATTTGTCGGAATCCGGGCCCGCCATTGCTTCTTCATAGTTCGAAGGTTCACCGTTGTCTAACAACATGATTTCCAAGACAGGGTTGCCGTACCAATCTGGTGCGGAACGTGTCCTTGTGGACCTTCGAATTTCAGTAGGAGCTTGATCAGAAGTACCTTGATCATTATCATTAACTTCCTCTCTAGTCGGTGCAGGCACCTCAGGAACATTTTCTTGAGTTGCGCCATTTTCCGGTTCAAGAGGTAATACTTCATCAAGTTCTACTTTCCTCCCACTCACTTCTTTCAAGAGAAACTCCTTCTCTAGAAAGGATCCATTCTTGGCAACAAAGATCTTGCCTTCAGATCTGAGGTAGAAGGTATACCCAATAGTTTCTTTAGGGTATCCTATGAAGATGCATTTTTCGACTTGGGTTCGAGCTTTTCAGGTTGAAGTTTCTTGACATAAGCATCGCATCCCCGAACTTTTAGAAACGACAGCTTAGGTTTCTTCCCAAACCATAATTCAAACGGTGTCGTCTCAACGGATTTCGACGGAGCCCTATTTAAAGTGAATGCGGCAGTCTCTAAAGCATAGCCCCCAAAAGATAGCGGTAAATCGGCAAGAGTCATCATAGATCGCACCATATCTAATAGAGTGCGATTACGACGTTCGGACACACCATTACGCTGAGGTGTTCCAGGCGGCGTGAGTTGTGAAACTATTCCACATTTTCTTAAGTGTGTGCCAAACTCGTGACTCAAGTATTCTCCTCCACGATCTGATCGCAGGAACTTGATTTTCCTGTCACGTTGATTCTCAACCTCACTCTGAAATTCCTTGAAATTTTCAAAGGTTTCAGACTTGTGTTTCATTAAGTAGACATACCCATATCTACTTAAGTCATCAGTGAGGGTGAGAACATAACGATAGCCACCGCGAGCCTCAACACTCATTGGACCGCACACATCAGTATGTATGATTTCCAATAAGTTGGTTGCTCGCTCCATTGTTCCTGAGAACGGAGTCTTGGTCATTTTACCCATGAGGCATGGTTCGCACGTGTCAAATGATTCATAATCAAGAGACTCTAAAAGTCCATCAGCATGGAGCTTCTTCATGCGTTTGACACCTATGTGACCAAGGCGGCAGTGCCACAATTATGTGGGACTATCATTATCAATCTTACATCTTTTGGTACTCACATTATGAACATGTGTAGCATCATGCTCGAGATTCATTAAGAATAAACCATTCACCATCGGAGCATGACCATAAAACATATCTCTCATATAAATAGAACAACCATTATTCTCGGATTTAAATGAGTAGCCATCTCGAATTAAACGAGATCCTGATACAATGTTCATGCTCAAAGCTGGCACTAAATAACAATTATTAAGGTTTAAAACTAATCCCGAAGGCAAATGTAGAGGTAGCGTGCCGACGGCGATCACATTGACCTTGGAACCATTCCTGACGCACATCGTCACCTCGTCCTTTGCCAGTATCCGCTTATTCCGCAGCTCCTGCTTTGAGTTACAAATGTGAGCAACCGCACCGGTATCAAATACCCAGGAGCTACTACGAATACTGGTAAGGTACACATCAATTACATGTATATCACATATACCTTTCGTTTTGCCGGCCTTCTTGTCCGCTAAGTATTTGGGGCAGTTCCGCTTCCAATGGCCACTTCCCTTGCAATAAAAGCACTCAGTCTCGGGCTTGGGTCCATTCTTTGGCTTCTTCCCGGCAGCTTGCTTGCCGGGCGCGGCAACTCCCTTGCCGTCCTTCTTGAAGGCTTTCTTACCCTTGCCCTTCTTGAACTTAGTGGTTTTATTCACCATCAACACTTGATGTTCCTTTTTGACTTCTACCTCTGCTGATTTCAGCATTGCAAATACCTCAGGAATGGTCTTTTCCATCCCCTGCATATTGAAGTTCATCACAAAGCCCTTGTAGCTTGGTGGAAGCGACAGGAGGATTCTGTCAATGAACGCGTCATCCGGGAGATTAACTCCCAGCTGAGTCAAGCGGTTATGTAACCCAGACATTGTGAGTATGTGCTCACTGACAGAACTATTTTCCTCCATCTTACAGCTGAAGAATTTGTCGGAGACTTCATATCTCTCGACCTGGGCATGAGCTTGGAAAACCATTTTCAGCTCTTCGAACATCTCATATGCTCCGTGTCTCTCAAAACGCTTTTGGAGCCCCAGCTCTAAGCTATAAAGCATGCCGCACTGAACAAGGGAGTAGTCTTCAGCACGTGTCTGCCAAGCGTTCATAACGTCTTGGTTCTGTGGGACGGGTGGGTCACCTAGCGGAGCTTGTAGGACATAATCTTTCTTGGCAGCTATGAGGATGATCCTCAGGTTCCGAACCCAGTCCGTGTAGTTGCTGCCATCGTCTTTCAGCTTGGTTTTCTCTAGGAACATGTTGAAGTTGAGGACTACGTTGGCCATTTGATCTACAAGACATATTGTAAAGATTTTAGACTAAGTTCATGATAATTAAGTTCATCTAATCAAATTATTCAATGAACTCCCACTTAGATAGACATCCCTCTTCTAGTCATCTAAGTATAACATGATCCGAGTCAACTAGGCCGTGTCCGATCATCACGTGAGACGGACTAGTCAACATCGGTGAACATCTTCATGTTGATCGTATCTTCTATACGACTCATGCTCGACCTTTCGGTCTTCTGTGTTCCGAGGCCATGTCTGTACATGCTAGGCTCGTCAAGTCAACCTAAGTGTTTGCATGTGTAAATCTGTCTTACACCCGTTGTATGTGAACGTTAGAATCTAACACCCGATCATCACGTGGTGCTTTGAAACAACGTACTGTCGCAACGGTGCACAGTTAGGGGGAACACTTTCTTGAAATTATTATGAGGGATCATCTTATTTACTACCGTCGTTCTAAGTAAACAAGATGCAAAACATGATAAACATCACGTGCAATCAAATAATAATAGTGACATGATATGGCCAATATCACATAGCTCCTTTGATCTCCATCTTGGGGCTCCATGATCATCTTGTCACCGGCATGACACCATGATCTCCATCATCATGATCTCCATCATTGTGTCTCCATGAAGTTGCTCGCCAACTATTACTTCTACTACTATGGCTAACGCGTTTAGCAATAAAGTAAAGTAATTTACATGGCGTTTCTCAATGACACGCAGGTCATATAAAAATAAAGACAACTCCTATGGCTCCTGCCGGTTGTCATACTCATCGACATGCAAGTCGTGATTCCTATTACAATAGCATGAACATCTCATACATCACATATAGATCATTCATCATTCATCACAACTTTGGCCATATCATATCACAAAGCACTTGTTGCAAAAACAAGTTAGACGTCCTCTAATTGTTGTTGCAAGTTTTACGTGGCTGAAATAGGATTCTAGCAAGAACATTTTCTTACCTACGTGAAAGCCACAACGTGATTTGTCAACTTCTATTTACCCTTCATAAGGACCCTTTTCATCGAATCCACTCCAACTAAAGTGGGAGAGACAGACACCCGCCAGCCACCTTATGCAACTAGTGCATGTTGGTCGGTGGAACCGGTCTCACGTAAGCATACGTGTAAGGTTGGTCCGGGCCGCTTCATCCCACAATACCGTTGAAGCAAGATAAGACTAGTAGCGGCAAGAAAGTTGACAACATCAACGCCCACAACAAATTGTGTTCTACTCGTGCAAGAGAACTACGCATAGACCTAGCTCATGATGCCACTGTTGGGAAACGTTGCAGAAAACAAAAAATTTCCTACGGTTTCACCAAGATCCATCTATGAGTTCATCTAGCAACGAATGATTGGATTGCATCTACATACCTTTGTAGATCACGCGCGGAAGCATTCAAAGAACGGGGATGAGGAAGTCGTACACGACGTGATCCAAATCACCGAAGACCTAGCGCCGAACGGACGGCACCTCCGCGTTCAACACACGTACGGTTAGCGTAACGTCTCCTTCTTCTTGATCCAGCAAGGGGGAAGGAGATGTTGAGGAAGATGGCTCTAGCAGCAGCACAACAGCGTGGTGGTGATGGAGCTGCAGTACTCCAGCAGGGCTTCGCCAAGCGCTATGGAGGAGGAGGAGGTGTTGGAGAGGGAGAGGGAGGCACCAAAGGCTGAGGTATGAAGTCCTCCATCTCCCCCACTATATATAGGGGTGCCTAGGGGGGGGCGCCGGCCCTAGGAGATCCAATCTCCTAGGGGGGCGGCGGCCAAGGGAGGATTCCCTCCCCCCAAGGCACCTAGGGGTGCCTTCCCCTTGTGGGACTCTTCCCTTCTTGAAACCCTAGGCGCATGGGCCTCTTGGGGCTGGTGCCCTCGGCCCATGTAGGCCAAGGTGCACCCCCTACAGCCCATGTGGCCCCCCGGGGCAGGTGGCCCCACCCGGTGGACCCCCGGGACCCTTCCGGTGGTCCCGGTACAATACCGGTAACCCCGAAACTTGTCCCGATGGCCGAAATAGCACTTCATATATATAATTCTTTACCTCTGGACCATTCCGGAACTCCTCGTGACGTCCGGGATCTCATCCGGGACTCCGAACAACATTCGGGTTACTGCATATACATATCCCTACAACCCTAGCGTCACCGAACCTTAAGTGTGTAGACCCTACGGGTTCGGGAGACATGTAGAGATGACCGAGACGACTCTCCGGTTAATAACCAACAGCGGGATCTGGATACCCATGTTAGCTCCCACATGCTCCTCGATGATCTCATCGGATGAACCACGATGTCGAGGATTCAAGCAACCCTGTATACAATTCCCTTTGTCAATCGTTATGTTACTTGCCCGAGATTCGATCGTCGGTATCCCAATACCTCGTTCAATCTCGTTACCGGCAAGTCACTTTACTCGTACCGTAATGCATGATCCCGTGACCAGACACTTGGTCACTTTGAGCTCATAATGATGATGCATTACCGAGTGGGCCTAGTGATACCTCTCCGTCATACGGAGTGACAAATCCCAGTCTTGATCCGTGTCAACCCAACAGACACTTTCGGAGATACCCGTAGCATACCCTTATAGTCACCCAGTTACGTTGTGACGTTTGATACACCCAAAGCACTCCTACGGTATCCGGGAGTTACACGATCTCATGGTCTAAGGAAAGGATACTTGACATTGGAAAACTCTAGCAAACGAACTATACGATCTTATGCTATGTTTAGGATTGGGTCTTGTCCATCACATCATTCTCCTAATGATGTGATCTCGTTATCAATGACATCCAATGTCCATCATCGTAGTCCTCTCGATAAGTAAGAGTGTTGAACCCAATGAGGAGCAGAAGGAAATGATAAACGGTTTTCAGCAAGGTATTCTCTGCAAGCACTGAAATTATCGGTAACAGATAGTTTTGTGATAAGGTAATTGGTAACGAGTAACAAGTAACAAGTGTAAATGAAGTGAAGCAAGATGGCCCAATCCTTTTTGTAGCAAAGGACAAGCCTGGACAATTTCTTATATAGAGAAAAGCGCTCCCGAGGATACATGTGAATTATCGTCAAGCTAGTTTTCACCAAGTTCATATGATTCACGTTCGGTACTTTGATAATTTGATATGTGGGTGGACCGGTGCTTGGGTGATGTCCTTACTTGGACAAACATCCCACTTATGATTAACTCCTATTGCAAGCATCCGCAACTACAAAAGAAGTATTAAGGTAAACCTAACCATAGCATGAAACATATGGATCCAAATCAGCCCCTTACGAAGCAACACATAAACTAGGGTTTAAGCTTCGGTCACTCTAGCAACCCATCATCATTACTTCCCAATGCCTTCCTCTAGGCCCAAACAATGGTGAAGTGTCATGTAGTCGACGGACACATGACACCACTAGAGGAGAGACAACATACATCTCATCAAAATATCGAACGTATACCAAATTCACATGACTACTAATAGCAAGACTTCTCCCATGTCCTCAGGAACAAACATAACTACTCACAAAGCATATTCATGTTCATAATCAGAGGGGTATTAATATGCATACTGGATCTGAACATATGATCTTCCACCAAGTAAACCAACTAGCATCAACTACAAGGAGTAATCAACACTACTAGCAACCCACAGGTACCAATCTGAGGTTTAGATACAAAGACTGGATACAAGAGATGAACTAGGGTTTGAGATGAGATGGTGCTGGTGAAGATGTTGATGGAGATTGACCCCCTCCCGATGAGAGGATCATTGGTGATGAAGATGGTGATGATTCCCCCCTCCCGGAGGGAAGTTTCCCCAGCAGAACAGCTCCGCCGGAGCCCTAGATTGGTTCCACCAAGGTTTCGCCTCGTGGCGGCGGAGTTTCGTCCCGTAAGCTTACTTATGATTTTTTTCTCGATGAAAGACTCCATACAGAAGAAGATGGGCATCGGAGGGCCACCAAGGGGCCCACGAGGCCGGGGGCGTGCCCAGGGGGGTAGGGCGCGCCCACCACCCTCGTGGCCAGGGTGTGGCCTCCCTCTGGAACTTCTTGCGCTCAATATTTTTTATATATTCTGGAAATAACTTCCGTGAAGTTTCAGGACTTTTATAGCTGTGCGGAATAGGTCTCTAATATTTGTTCCTTTTCCAGCCCAGAATCCCAACTGCCGGCATTCTCCCTCTTTATGTAAACCTTGTAAAATAAGAGAGAATAGGCATAAGTATTGTGACATAATGTGTAATAACAGCCCATAATGCAATAAATATCGATATAAAAGCATGATGCAAAATAGACGTATCAACCAGCATCTAGATATGTTCATGTAAAACCAATCAGTTATGATGCTTTCCTTGTCTATTATGAAGGGGATGTTCAATTTGCTACATTTGCCACATTTAGATCGACTGTTGTTGCTAGAGGACACATCGAGCTTGGTGGTCGCATCTTCAGAGCTATTCCTTGGTCTCCTTCTTATGGTAGTGAACAAACTTACCTTTAGCAGATTTGTTCGCATTGTTATAAGTGAATTTCTAGCCGGGCTTCTGCAACATGAGATAGCAAGCCAGCTACTTAGCCCATTCATTTTGGTTGAGCGGACTGATATGCCTGGACAAGGCTTGGTAGATACAGATAAGTATAGCTGCTTCGGATGGGTTAACAGTGTAATTGATATCCTGGACTACATCATCATCTACATAACACCTAGAAGATGCCAATCAGACTATATGCATACCGGACACCACTACATGCCCCTATATCCACGGCGTGCAAAGATAACGGTTGAGCCTCCAAACATGCCAAGAAACTAAGGTATAATATATGCATGGGTAGGTTCATATATTGCATTAACAAATTGCTACGATATCATAACAAACTTGGTTTTTCATTCCTGGCAGGAATGTTGCAGCAGCCAGTCTACAAACCCACTTCCATTCTGCTTCCTAGGAAAATAATGCAGGTCAAACAACGCAGCAAAGCACGCCATTTGGCTATCTTTTCCAGATGGCCTATCGTGATACCTATTATGTACCACTATATATCATTGTTTCCGGACTAAATATGCCTCTTTAAGTCCTTGCGTGTTTACTATGTAATCCATCTAAGTAAATGTACTATCTAATTCCCCTCAATTTTATTTAAGATCATGGATTGATGAGCCCATTTTGTTCTACCTGCTACATAAGGCTTGGGATTGTGTTGTTTAGGCCCAGTCCCAGCAGCCACACAAAAAGCCCATCGGGTCCTCATATTACTACCATGAGGAGTGCCAACTGTAGCCCTAGATCGACAGACTACTCCTTTTTAGAACCCTAGATCGACAGCCCTCTCCTCCTCATACGACAAGCGTCAACTTTTCCACCGATGGAGTCGCCGGCGAATCCACCACCAAGTTTGTTGGTTGATGCCACTCCTTCCGTCTCAGCGCCTCGTGAGCAGCAACACTCCTCCACTGAACCGCGAGTAACTGCCCTTACGATATTGTGATGAAGCTACACCTTAACGCATTCACTTCTTCGTTCAAACCACAGCCAGAAACAACGTTTAATTTATTCCACATCTTTTACAGGAGACACCACCAGATGCAGAGGAGATGCACGACAGCTTTTCTCCAGAAGAAGAATTTTCAACCAATGACCAGCCTGAAGAACAACACCCAACGGTTATATCTCTTCCCCAAGACCACACACGTTCTGATAAACAGAGCAATTTGCCTGATCTATGCTTTCGCTATGGTGAATGATTACTACAGAATGATACACCATGCCTAGAAGAGATCCACAGCCACTTGTCCTCATATGCAACATGGTACAATGAGTATGAGAACTCACAGGGAAATTCTGAGGTTAATGTTCTGCCCCTGCATTTAATACACGGACTAAATTTATAATCTAAGATATAATCGATGGCACAAAACAATTAAGATCAAGAAAAAACTATTTGATTTTGGATATTAGGAAATGCTTCTTAGAGCAGTAAATAACAGCATAGTTCTTTGGCTTTCTCATTTGGTAGGCTGCACGCTTAATATTGTTCCTACAACAACTTCTAGCTTTGGAAAACAAGCGCCTCACTACCATGTACATTACAATACGACAGTATCCTAAATTTCATGTATTCTACTGCATTGTCCTTCAGAATAATGTAGATACCTATAAAACAAAGGATCCTGGTAGATATCAAATTCACAGCTTTATCCATGCTTTACCAATTAATCTCTCCTATTATGCCTTGACATGTATTTAATATCATAGGCCGCACCACCCCTGGTGAAAATACCTTACAAGATGATGCTAGATGCTCATCTACAAGCTTTGGGCCTTCCAATGGCCGAGTACCGTACCAAGCAGTGCAATGGCGCAAGAATCTGTGCGACTGTTTTTTCCACATGCCTGGATCGTACCTTGGAAATGATGACAATCGAATGGCTATCCCTGGAATACAGTATATAAATTATGCAATGTCGGAAGACACAGCTGCTATGGAAGCAATTGGGTACATAAAACACATGGTGAAAACAGAAATAAGAGACTACAATTACAGTGCTATGAAGAAGCTCAAGGAAGAAAATAAATCGCTGAAGCATGAACTGGTTATAGCCAAAAAACAGAAAGAAAAGATGAAGACCAAAACCAAGTCCATGAAGAAAAATCTCAAGATGGCCAGGTACAAAAACAAGAACAATGCAATGGGCTGGTTTGTTCTGACAAGATACATGCATGGGCTCTCTAATCATATATGCAATGTAACGGCGCTCAATAAATCTGCTGGTAAAGAACCCATAGATCTGCTTATCAATGAGCCTCTTATCAACATCAAGAAGGTGGCGGAAAGGATCAGGCGTAGAGTGATCAAGTCAGAAAAGAAATTCAGAAGCATCAGAAGGGGGTTTTAGAATGATGCGATGGAAAATGCCCTAGCCTAAACCTTTGGAAGTTGTGATGTATTTTCCACCTTTTGTGTAACCTGCAAGGAGTAATGAACCAAGCTGTACTTTTGCTTTCTGTTTAGACCACGTTCAGACCAAGAGTTAGCCTACCTATGTACTTGAGCACTACTGATCGTTTTATTCGAAATGTATGGGTTTATGTTGTCTATGCCTACTACATTCCTGTTAAGAAAATAACTTCGGCCTGGTCTCGCATTGGCCGTGAAGAGAGGTGCAAAGAGGATATTATTCGCCCACAACAATGGGCTGTGACCAACAATTTCAACATCAGCCAGGGCACCTTTCCAACCAAACTAAAAGAAACCACCAAGGCTTGCTATCCTTAGCTACAAAGTATTTTGCTGGATACTATAGTTTCTCTTCCAGTTAACAAACGCAAAATACTTGATACCTTAAAACAAACACGATTGGAACCTTAACAAAGAGCCCATAGCTCACACATAGTTCATATTTTCAATCATCATTGCATTACATAACCATCACAACGGAGAGATTGCTAACAAAAGAAACACATACTGCCTGCGCAACCCAACACACCTAGCTAGAGTCCATGCAACAACTAAACTTACCTAGCTAAGAGCCCATAGCTCAAACATAGTTCATGGTTTCAATCATAATTGCATTACATAACCATCATGACGAAGACATTGCTAGCAAAAGAAAGGCATATTGCCTGTGCAACCGAACACACCTAGCTACAACCCATCAACAGCTAAACATACCCTTATAGAACACCTTAACATACTCCTCCTTAAACGCTGCGTTGTAGCCACCTGCAAATGCACGTGCTTTCTTAGACGATGCAATAAAACAGCAATCCTTCTATAGATTAAAACACAGTGCATATACAAACCTTTTAGATCTTGTGAACGGTGAATTCTGGTTTCCCCTTGCGAACTCGAAGGGAGAAAACACAGATATCCCCTTTTGTCAGCTTTGCTTTCTCTGCAAAGTTACCCCAATTTCGTGTTATGGTAGCCCTGTTGTCCACACCATTAATAAGGCGAACACGCCTTACACAACGTCCAGATGATAGTTGAATCTTTACCCCATCAACAGGAGTAGCGATGAAATCCGCTAGATGCTTCTTCGTAAACACAGCAGAAAAGTACTACAAAAGAACACCAAGGCTATAGTCATGTGCCATGATAAACTAATAAACCAATGCAGATATAAATGTTTTTTGAGATTTCAAACCATTCTCTGCCCAAGCTTGGCAAAAGTCTTATTCAGCTCACAAACATAGTGGCCGATAGCAGGCTCAACTGATTCAACATAATGGTTGAGACGCTTCCAAGCACACATTGACATCTTAAATCTCTTTGAATACATGCATCTAGCATTAGTAATTGGATTATAACCTAAAAACAAAAGTACATAGGTTAATTTAATCCAACCACCAACCAGTGGAAACAATAGACCATAAAAAATAACACTTACCAACTGTGTACTCTTTAGGGCAATCACAGATGTTCATGCATGCCTTCCAAGGCTTCTTCTCCTTCATGCGCCTATGCACACCTACATCATCGAACAAGCCAACAAAATATACGTTCAAAAAATTGCAGTAGCTGACATGGTTATATCTCACAATTTTCTAAATTCTGGTGTTGGTTTCAATATTTTGCGAAGCTCATGCAGTGTGCATTGGACAGTGTTGTGGAGGGTCCAAAAAATAGACCGGACCTGTGTCCTTCTTCTTTCTCTTATGAATCAATCAGCCAACTTTGAGTGAAAAAAAATGAATCAGCCATTGCCTTTTAAAAAGAAAATACATGTGGCGCAGATGCCCGCTGAATACATATGATCTATGGTGTTCCCATCAACAATTGAAAGATTCAATTAAGACTGAATTAGTTACTTCCACACATAGTAAAGAATAAAAGCTTAAAAGCCACCAAAACATATTAAGTCAAATCAGCAACAATCCAAAATTACAACAACCATGATATTCAGAAACACTGAACGGCCAACATCATTCTACTTCTACTCCTAACAATGGCATTCCCTTCCATTAGACATGCATACTGACTTTCGGCATAATCAATCTAAATGAACTTGATTTTATACTGCAATACATATCAAAAGCCCACAAACTAGAAAATATCTCACTGAAGCGCATATGAATACCTTTAGCATGGATGGTGTGAGCGCCTTCATCAGAGCTGCTGCTCATGTCTTCATCAGAGCTGGTGTAGGCGCCCTCATCTGGACTGCTGTACTCGCCTTCATCAGAGCTCATGTGCTTCCCTTCATCAGAGCTAATGTACACCACTCCATCGGAGCTCATGGACGCTCCTTCATAAGAGGAGCTATAACCAGATCCATCTGAGCTGCTGTCCGAGTTTTCGTCAGAGCCACTGTCAGCGCTTCCATCAGAACTGACATCCACAGGCTCAGTTCGAGATCCCCTCATACTCAACCGTCGCACTGACCTACGGCACCATCGATTCTCAATCAAAACAATAGCAGCTTATAAATAACCATCGATTTACTTCCATATGAGTTCATCCCAAAACAGAAAGAATCACAACACAAGATCTATAATGCCTAGAAAACGAACCAAAAGCGGTGCGAATCGCCAAAAAAAGAGAAGAGATGCAAGATCGAGATAGATGGAAAGTAAATCCATGCATGCAGACCATTCCGAAATCAAGAGAGGCAAGAAATCGCACCGGTCGCGACTGACGAAACGCCTCTGTCACCACCAGTTGAGAAACCGAGAGAGAAAAGAAGGAGATAGACTGTCTTCGTTGGCTCCGCCACCTGCCGCTTCATATTCGCCTCCTCATAGGCCACACACATCGCTCTACATGGGCTGGGCCCAATAATATATGGGCTATTCTAATACCTGCTGATCCCTATATCTCCCTATATGCACAACAAAGGCATCTTTTTTTCTTAGGTTTCTTATCGTTTCCCCTCTTTTTTTCCAAGAAATATATGCATGCCCAGGTTTTTCATCATGATAACCATGTTTTCAAACTTGCTAAAAAAATACAGCCAAGCCAGCTTTACTCTCTCATCATAGTGGCCATTTTTTCAAATCGAACATATTTCATATCTATTATGCAAAAAAAAACTTAGGTTTCATATCTTTTCCCCTCTTTTTTCCAATAAATATATGCATGGCCAGATTTTTCATCATGATAACCATGTTTTCAAACTTGCTAAAAAAATACAGCCAAGCCAGCTTTATTCTTTCATCATAGTGGCCATTTTTTCAAATTGAACATGTTCATATCTATTATGCAAAAGAAAAATCTTAGGTTCCATATCTTTTCCCCTCTTTTTTTCCAAGAAATATATGCATGGCCAGATTTTTCATCATGATAACCATGTTTTCAAACTTGCTGAAAAAATACAACCATGCCAACTTTACTCTCTCATCATAGTGGTCATTATTTCAAATTGAACATATTCATATTTTGCAAATTTTCCCTTTTCCCAAACATGTTTACAAAATACCATGATTTAGTTGAAGATTCTTGCAACATGAAACTATTTTCATCGACAACATGTTTTCAACGGGTCTCTGTGCCATTCGGCGCAACGGGTCAACTAGTAAATGATAAAAACCCATTTATAAGACGGTTTGGATAGCTGACATGGGACGTTGTCTGAATGTGAACAGGGAGTATAATATTCTTTATTACTCCCTCTATTCCTCGTATTAGGTTTGGTCAAAGTCAAGCTTTTTAAACTTTGACAAGGTTTAGAGACAAAAACATTAACATATACAATAGCATTAGATTTATTATTGAATGTACTTTCATATCATATAGATTTGTTATGGTAAATGTTTACATTATTTTCTTTAAACTTGATCAATTTTTGCAAAGTTTGACTTCAGTTAAATCTAATATGCAGATTAAATAAAAATGGAGGGAGTATAAGCAAATTAGGTGTTAATTTGACCAGCTGACTGTGCAGAGAGCAGTCCAAGGTCAAGGAGGGGTGCCTGTACTGTGTCAGTAGGCAGTACCTTTCGTCGGATCGTAAGTATGGCAGCTTGCTCAGCCCTTTCTGCGGCGACCCTTCTCTCGGCCGCGGCGCCGGTCAGCAGACGGCGAGCGGCAGCGTCGCCGCGGCTTCCCGGCAAGCGCGTCTCCGGCGCTGTGCGGTGTAGCGCTGCTCCAGGCGGACTCGGGATCTCGGGGAAGAGTGAGTTCTCTGTTTTCGAGTTTTAGCGAGGATCCGATCCTCGTTTCAGACTTCCGGCCTGATGTGTTTCTTTCCCTCCGATTGGCGGGTGGCAGTGGCCGAGCTGTGGCAGGCAGCGAGGAGTGCGCCTCCGGGGACCGTGCTCGCCGCCGTGGCTGCCGTGGCGGTGGTCTACAAGGTGGCGTCCGGCCTCCTCGCCCCGCCGCCTCCGCCGCCGCAACGATGGCAGGAGGTCGCTGATGAGGCGCTGCCACCAGCTCCGGAGCCAGTGCAGGTGGGGGAGATCACGGCGGATGAGCTGCGGCAGTACGACGGGTCTGACCCCGAGAAGCCGCTTCTCATGGCCATCAAGGGGCAGATCTACGATGTCTCCCAGAGCAGGTCGATTTCCTTAGCCCCGTCTCATATACACCTCCAATTCGGCTCTGTTCCTTTGAATTCAGACTATCAGCTGTGACCACCAAATCAATTACTCCTTCAGAACTCGGTTGTGATCACTGATCAGTGGTATCACTTGTTACTAGTACAAACGAAGTTCTCTAGAAAATGCTCTCTGAAGTGAAAACATTCTTCCTGGTCTCGAAGCGCTGATAGCCTAAACCTGGAAGCAAATGAATAGTTCTTCTATGCTAGGTCTTGTAGTATTCCAAATAAGAATTGTAGGAAATTGGCGAAATAATTCAAAGGCGGTATTTCGAAGAGTCATAGGCTGTTGTGCAATAAGAGAATTATTAAAATCATTGACCTGAGTTGATATTTTGCTCTGGACTATGGGAACTCGTGACTTTCTTTGGCAAACCTAAGTGTCTAGCAAAGAAAGGTGAAAATGATTTCGGTGTTAGTAGCTATTAGACCAGTTGTTCATGAGATATTTGACGGACATTCAAATATGCATATAAAATGTACATGCTGCAAATAGACTACTGGAGCTCCTCAATTCTGATGCCTAGCATAGAGCATTTCCGCTGTTGGTATGTTTGGAGCCGATGTGGGTTCAATTGTTCAAAGCTAATCTACATGGTGTATTAGATGTTGTATGTTCAAGTTCACTTATTCATCACTATTCCATATATATATATATTTATTATCTTTATACGTACCTGTAAAATGCGATCACAAGTTAGCAAACTTTAATAGTACTATCATTTGAGTTGATGGCTTGAGGCTCGTGAGAACTATGATAAACCGATACTATCAAACAAGGAATTGCACACCTAATTACCTGGACTATATTTTTGCAGTGCATCAGCAAGGTTAGAACTTTGTTATATATAGTGTATAAACCTTGCTGATTTTTTCTTTATGGACTGTACTTTTGGAAACTCCCTCCAATTCAAATCGCATGAAAATATCATTTGTTTTTCTCTTCTGGTGTAGAGTAAGGTAATGCATATCCCTTCTCCAAGACATTAGTCTTCATTCTCTCGATGCAAAGTTTTTGACTCAACCTTTTGCCATCAAAGATGAAATTGCTAACTTGCTATATGTACTACCACATGGCGTTTCACATTGATCTACATCATTTTTGGGTGTTGCTGATTTGATTTGTTGCCTTGCAGAATGTTCTATGGGCCTGGTGGACCATATGCATTGTTTGCTGGTAAAGATGCCAGTAGGGCATTGGCGAAGATGTCCTTTGAGCCACAAGATCTGACAGGTGATGTATCTGGCCTCGGTCCATTTGAGCTTAGTGCCTTGCAGGACTGGGAGTACAAGTTCACCAGCAAGTATGTGAAAGTAGGAAGCATCAAAGGAACAGGACCCATAGAAGAGGGTAATGTTAGCACTACCTCTGAAATACAGGCGGAAGCTGCTGCGGTGAAACTGAATGGAGAGAAAGCACCATGAGGCACTACTGTATATAATCGACCCTGAATTTCGACGAGATATACTGTATAGCTTTGGATCCAAAGAGAGTCAGAAACCTGGGTGCCTCCTAGCTGCTATAGTGCTGTTACCTGCATGCATCTGGAGTGTAATCCACAGATATACTGTATAGCTTTGTCTGACTAGAAGCTGAAGTGTAATGTTAAACATCGAATGACTTTTTTGGCGGGGGAAGTATCGAATGACTGAATTAGAGAATTAGAAGAGTATGATGCCCCGTTGTTGCACTCCACAAGATAATGCTGTTGATTTTCCTTTGTCAAGAACATGGTTCCGGGCCTCTTTGATTCGCAGGATTGGAAAAACACAGGAATAGGAAAAACGTAGGATTGAAATGATATGGCCATTGGATTCCTATAGGATTTGAGGTTGTTTGATTGTATCACATGAAAAACAAAGGATTTCTTTCAAGAGGTTGGAGTGGATGCTAGAATTCCTATGAAATATAGTACAAATGAATCCATAGAAAAAAATCCTATGGGATTCAATCCTGCGAATCAAACAAGTAACGCAGAAAAAATTCCTAAGAATACTAATCCTTTAAAAATCCTATAAAAATCCTTTAAATCAAAGAGGCCCTCCATGTTATTGGTTGGATCCCTTCATAGTCAATGCTCAATCAAAACAAGTATATATCCGACTTGGTTTATACCTCATGGTGGGCAAAAGCTATGTCATTTATTAAACAAAAGTCACAGAAAATTCTAAGTGAATTAGCTGTTCACCTAACCTAACTGACATGAAAAGAAAAACAGTTCAATGATAACGTACATGTTCTGTTACATTACCACCTACTCCCTCCGTTTCAAAATAGATAACTCAACTTTGTACTAACTTTAGTACAAAATTGGGTCATCTATTTTGGAACGGAAGGAGTAGATATGAAATCTAGAAGCTCAGGTTTTCGATGCACTTCCATGAGCCTCCAGGTTACATCGATGATTACTCAAGGACGAATTAGCCAGGAGCTGTTTTCTGTTATGCTATCTGTCAAGTGCCGAATTTCAGTTAGACAACGCGTGGCCAACTAACCTAAAGGGACCTTTCGTTAATTCCAGCCTCATGCTTATGTCACGCACGATTCCATGTACTAGTCAACTGCGTTTAGCGCAGCTTGTTCCGTTGTTCCGTTGCATAGGAAGTTGATGCCAGCTTGTCTTTTGCCTTTTCTTTGCTGAGGTGAGGCATGAGAAAACTGGCATACAAGAGTATATTCTTTCTGGGGTTCAGTTTATGATACCTCCAAGCGATAACCCTTTTGTTCTTGAGAGAACATGAAGATATTCAAATTATAAAGTGTCTGTTTGGAATGCATGAATTGTACCGGGATTTCACATGATTTCACATGAAGGAAGTAAATTTGCAGAAACGTTGAGGCTTTTTTGTTTGAAGTGGAAAATGACAAGCTAACACCAACAGTCCAACACCAACACAGTATACTATGAAAAAGATGTCTGAACCAGTGGAAGTCAAAAGGACTGTAGTAGAATTTAAGCATGAGCGGCAGTACTGGTAAAAGATAAGCCTCTCCCACTGGAAAATGCTTCTTGACGAGGAAGGATCTCTTGACTTTTTTGTGTGTAGTGCGTGATCTCTTGACTGATTTGTTTTTCCACACCGTCTCTACTTTCACAAATTAAGCTTGGTCTAACACCACCCTGACACTCTACCTTAAACGCACAGAAACACAGCTATTTCTGCATAAAGAAGACGTCAAAGTCAAATGTGTGGAAGGACTGAAGTACATTTTTCTTCATATTTTTCTGAGGTTCTGACTGCAGCGCAAGAAATTTCACATTAAGTTCGTCACTTTGAACATGTCAATGCAAAATTTGAGAATTTTCTGTATTAGGAATATGCAACTTGTACTCCATGACGGCCAAAGGCCAATATATATACATGTTCAAGCGGTAATATACAGCAAACCCCTCATACAACATGAAAAATATACAGGCTGTAATATAACTCTAACACCCCTCAAACTCATGGTGGATGAATCATACTGAGTTTGGAGAGATAGAAGCCATGCCGCGCTCTAGTCTGGGCCTTCGTAAAGAAATCCGCCAACTGCAAGTCGGAAGGCACATACTGAAGAGCCTGCACACCAGCGCGCACATAGAAAGCATCAACACCAATATGCTTGGTGAGCTCATGCTTCACAGGGGTGCATGCAATGCTAATAGCATATGTACTGTCAGACAATAGCAAAGTAGGTGTAGTGACAGAAACACCAAAGTCCTGAAGTAACCATCATAACCAAGTCACCTTAGCCGTCAAAAGAGCCATAGCTCGCAATTCAGCCTCTGCACTCGAACAGGAAACCACTGTTTGTTTCTTCATCTTCCAGGCAATGAGAGAACCACCAAGAAAAACACAATAAGCAGGAAGTGAACGCGATAGGAGGGATCACTAGCCCACGTAGCATCTGAATAGGCCTGAAGCTGTAAGGAATTGGAGCGAGGAAAGAATAGACGGTGAGATATCGTGCCCCGAAGATATCAGAGAACATGAAGGAGGTGACTATAGTGAACCAAAGTGGGAGCAGGGACAAACTGCCACAGAATATGGACAGGATAAGAGATATTCGGACGAGTGACAGCTAGATAGACAAGAATCCCAACAAGATGACGATAATGTGTCGGATCAGACAAGGGGTCACCATCAGTATCACGGAGGTGAACATTGAGCTCCATGGGAGTCTCAACAGTACGCTCATCAGTAAGAGTAGCACGAGCAAGAAAATCCTGGATATACTTTTCTTGGGAAATAAAAAAGCCATCAGAGGTAGAAGAGACCTCGATCCCAAGAAAGTAGCGAAGAGGGCCAAGTTCAGACATAAGAAACTGCCCACTAAGACAAGCCTTCATAAAAGGCCGTATACTCAGGGTCGTCGCCAGTGATGATCATGCCATCAACATAGAGAAGAAGAAGAGTCCGACCATGAGCAGAAAGGTGAACAAACAACACTGGATCATAAGCACTCGCTGAAAAACCAGCGGCAGTCACCACAGAGGCAAAACGCTCAAACCAGGCGCGAGGGGCTTGCTTAAGGCCATAGAGAGAGCGATGAAGACGGCAGACCATGCCATCAGGAACAGAATACCCAGGTGGCAGCTGCATGTAAACCTCCTCACACAGCTCACCATTAAGAAAAGGCATTCTTAACATCAAGCTGAGACACAGGCCAATGGCGAACAGAGGCCACGATAAGAAGTGTATGAATAGTGGTCATATGGGCCACAAGAGCGAAAGTCTCATCATAATCACGGCCATGCTCCTGCTGAAAGCCGCGAGCCATAAGATGAGCTTTGTAACGCTCAAGAGAACCATCGGAGCGAGTCTTAACCTTGTAGACCCACTTACATGTGATGGGACGAACACGAGGAGGAAGAGAAACAAGATTCCACGTACTGGTGCGCTCAAGAGCGGCAAGCTCCTCTGCCATCGCAAACTGCCATTCGAGATGAACATCAACTTCACGATAACAGTCGGCTAAAGAACAGTAGCACTAGCGGTTGGGAAACCAATGCGATCAACAAGCGGAAGCGTATGAGGACGCAAGCCATAAGGCCAACTCCACCGCGCGACCCCAAACGGACGTCCGTTTTGTCCGGATTCTGTCCGTTTGGGTAGGCCAATGGGGTCGTGTCCGGGCGTGTCCTGGGATGCGGTGGCTATGCGCCCAGCACGCGGACGCATCCGTTTGCCCCATCCTGTCCGCGTCTATTTAAAAAAGAGAGAAACGTTTGAAATGTGAAGCCCTAGTTCATCAGGCCAACGGCCTACACGTCCATCGCCGGCATCAGCTAGCGACCAGCAACACAGCCAGCCTCCAAAATGAATAGCTGTCCTCGTCGGCAACACAACCAGCGGCTGGCAACACAGTCGGCCTCCAAAATGAATGTTTTTCTCGCCGGCACACAACCAGCGGCCCAGCGGGAGGGTGGCACCCATGCCAGCCTCCAAAAAGAACGGCTACGGCCGATGGGACGACCTAGTTCAGGCCTTCGGCGTCGAGCATCTCCTTCTGCTTGGTCTCGAACCATGCCCTCGTCTTGTCGCTCATCTTCGACAAGTCCACGCTCATGATCGCAAGGGCCACCTCCTTCGCTTTGGTGGCGGCATTCGTGGCCTCGATGTCGAGCTGCCTCTGCCTGGCCTTGACATTGTCGGCCTCGATGTTGAGCTGCCTTTGCCGGGCCGCCTCCTCCATGTCGAGCTGCCTCTGCCGAGCCGCCTCCTCCATGTCGATCTTCCTCCTCTTGGCCTCCTCCTCCATCTCAAGCTTCTTCCTTTGAAGGTCTAGGTATCGCTTCATTTGCTCGTCCTTGCTTTGCCGCTTCTTCTCGTCCCTCACATCCTTTTGAGACATCATGCCATGCAAAGTGTCATGCAATGCCATGGATGAGGCATCATGTATGTCATCAACCTTGGAGTTGGTCTTGCCCCTCGGCCTCTTCAATGCCTCGCCATCTCCACCTCCGGTGAACTTGGTCGTCTTCAATCCTCTCTTCCGTTGAAGTTCACGATATTGGTCATTGAACTTAGGGCAATTGTTGATGATTGTCCAACAATGCGTAAGAGTGAATGGCTTGTCATTATGCCGGGCCTTGAATGCCTCCAAAGATTGAAATGCCTACACGACATGATCAACAACAAGTGAACATGGAAACATATACAAGGCCGAAGTCTCATGGCCGTAGCAAGGAAAGGACTAGGAAGAGGAGAGCATACCATGTCCCCGACGCCGATACCACTCATGGGCCGTGCTTCAACGCTCTCAAATGCGGCGCAATACTTGTTGCACTCTTGTTGGATGAACAACCACCTCTTTTGAATCGGGCCGATGCCACGGTCACTTGTAATTTGGTAGGGCTCAAACATCTTCCTTTCATGGAATGTTTTGTGGACTCTCGTAAAAAAACAATGCCCTTTTGTTGCGCGCCGGTCCTCGGATCTTGGCTAATCTCCATCCAAGCTTGGAAAATCAACTTGTCCTCATCATGTGTATATGAACCCGTGCGAATGCTCTTCCTCTTCTTTTGTGCTTCCGCTCTTTGGGTGAGCTCGTCGATGAACAATGGCTCGCCACTAATATCAATGCCATTGCTTTCTTCTTCATCATCATCACCTTCGACATAGATGTCATCGTCTTCATGCCACGAGTCACCATGGTCGTAGTCAGCACGGTCATCGGCCTCTTCATTGGGGACGTACTGGGCGCGGCCATCCTGACTTTGGGTCTCCTCGGGGTCGTAGGCACGACCCTGCCCACCCTCGAAGATCATGTCCTCCATGTACTGGTTGTAGAAGGGGTCGTCGACCGATGCCGTTGGTGTTGGCATTCCGTCAAACAAGATGCGGGGGGGCGACATGGTGCCCGTGCTTGCTTTCTGTGCATCTCGACGGATGGCGGCCGCCGCTGCTGGACCCAGGCATGACGTTGAGGTCGATGACGGCCGCGGGGTGCGGTGTGGACGGCGCGAACAAGCCGACGTCCGGCGACCCCGAGAAATGGGTCTAGCCGTCGTGCCTTGGCGGAGGAAAGTCGAGCGACATGGGCGTGGTCCGCGACGTCGGCGACTGGCAGTGCGGAGGTGGGGCGACCGACGAGCCTGTGCTCGCCGGGCCGACGGCCGCTGCAGGGAAAACGGCCGGACGGCCCATGCCAAGCATGAGGAGGGCGTGCGCTTTGTTGACGATGTCCTCCTTCTCGTTGACCGCGGCCTTCTGCCGCGCGGCCTCCATCGCATCGCGCTGGGCGGCGAACTTGGCCGCGGCGGCATTGACCTTGAAGACCGCTCTCCGTTCCCTTCTCTTCGCCGATTCGGCGTCCAACTTGGCGATCTCCTCCGGCATGCACTCCGACCGCGGCTTCCTTGGCGCCTTGGCCGCCTTCTTATTCACCTTTACAGGTGGGTCGACGGCCAGGCCACCGGAATTTGGCCGGGTGTCGGCCATGGACGGGGGAGGGAGAGGGGTGGCGGGAGGGACGTGCGAGGGTTTGGTGGGAATGGCGCCAAATGGGCGGGCGAGGGGTTTTGCTTTGTGCCACCGACAGGCGGGCCAGGGGAGGACAAGCGCGCGTGTCCCGCCTGTCCGCGTGCTATCCGTTTCACCCCAAAACCGGCGCAAACTTGGGCCGCGGATGGGTCGAAAGCGGACACAAAATGGACAAAAGTTCATTTGTGCCCGCGTGCTGGGCCGTCTGGTTTGTCCGTTTTACCCCAAACGGACGGGGGCAGACAGGATAGGGTCGCGCGGTGGAGTTGGCCTAAGTACACTGGGAAGAGGAGGACGACACAACAATAGATGCATCCACATCATGCAGACGACGAGTATAATACCGAGGAAAAGATGGAAGAATACTAGGAGGAACCTCTGAGGTAGACTCAGGGGATGGAGACGAAGAAGGCACCGGGGATGAAGGGGCAGAATCCGGTGACATATGAGGTGAGGAAACTGTGGGAGATGGTGACGGAGGATCGACGCTAGAAGCAGGGGTAGTAGGACGGACAGACAAGGGCTCAGCAGGAGTGATAGGTGTGTTAGAAAAGTGAGGAAAGATATATCCTCCACTAAAGAGGTCAAGGAAGATGAACACGGGTAGAAGGGATGAGACTCATCAAAAGTTACATCCCGAGAAATACGCATTCGACGGCCAATAGGATCCCAACAACGATACCCCTTATGCTCATCACTATACCCTAAAAAGACACACTCAACAGATTAAGTAGTCAGTTTGGTGCGTTCACGAGGGGCAAGAAGAGCATAGCAAACACAATCAAACAAATGATGCGCCGAATAATCAGGAGAACGATCAAAGAGACTCTCGAAAGGAAGACCACCCTGTAAAGCAGTAGCCGACTAAAGGTTGATGAGATAGGTGGAGGTGGAGACAGTCTCAACCCGAAAATGAGGCAGAAGAGAGGCGGCGATCATCAATGCATGAGCCGTATCAAGAAGGTGACGACGCTTTTGCTCAGCCACACCATTCTGAGCATGAGCACCAGGACAAGAGAAATGAGGAAGAGTCCCCTGCGCAGCAAGAACACCACGCAACATCTTGGAAATATACTCGCCACCGGAGTCAGCACGAAACACACGAATAGGCAAAGAGAACTGAGTGTGAACCATGGCAGAAAAACGCTTATAGATAGAGAGAACCTCACTGTAAGAAGTCATAAAATAAAGCCAAGTGTAACGAGAGAAATCATCTATGAAAATAATATATAGTATCGATGACCCCCTTTCGAAGCGAAGGGAGCCGACCCCATACATCAGAATGAATTAAATCAAAAGGACGCCGAGACACTGACTCACTAGTAGGATAAGGTAACTAAATATGTTTGCCAAGCCTACAACCCTGACACTCTAAAGAGACGTCTCCTAAGACAGACCCTAGAAGACCTCGATGAACTAAAGACGACAAACGAGAACCACAAAGAAGACCAAGTCGATGATGCCACTGCTGGAAGGAGCCGGTAGCTGAAGCGACAAAAGCAAATGGACTGGCGATACTGGTGGCAGCGGAAGGAACATGAAGCCAGTCTAACTCCCAAAGACCCTGAGAGTCATGGCGGCGAAGGCCACCCCCAACCAAAGTGTGCGTGTGACGATCCTGAATAGAACAAGAGTCAACGTTAAGGACGACGCGAAACTAGAACCAGCAAGTTGACCGGCAGAAAACAGATTCATGGTAAGTCGAGGAACATGAGCAACATCAGGAACAAAATAAGGAGTGGTAAGATTGCCATGACTAGCAACAAAAAGAGGAATACCATCAGCAACGAGTACATGAACAGGAAAATCAAGTGATCTAAGAGAGGACTAGAAGAATGAGAAGACATATGAAAAGAAGCTCCGGAGTCCAGAACCCATGGGGATGTACCTGACTATGTAGAGGGTGGTTTCTCAGTGAGGGAAGCATCAGTCACAGAACCTGCAGTACCCGTCGAAGAAGAACCCGAAGCGGCAAGCAAGCGCTTAAGTTGTAGAATATCCTACTTAGTCAAGACGATGACTGAAGATGTCGAAGTAGAAGTCCCTGAAGATGATTTTTGTGCCTTACACATGTGTCGCTTCTTCTGGAAGCACTGAGACTCAACATGACCATCCTGATTGCAATAGCCGCAATGAGGGCGAGGGTGAACCCAACCGCTAGTGGGAGTGGGCAAGAGCGGCGGAGCACTAGAGCGGGAAGGAGTCGGTGCAGCAGGCGCCATAGCAGGAGCTCGAGCGGCAAGCACAGAGGGAAACTCAAGTAAACCAGCACCATGTAAGTGAGTCTCCTAAGCACGAATCTCAGAAAGTGCCTCCATGAGGTAAATACGACCACGAGCAAACAACTGAGCGTGGCAGGGTTCAAACTCCTTGCGGAGTCGAGACAAGAACTCATAGACACGATCAAACTCCAAATCAGCCCACACAGCCTAGCAACACTGATAAGTACAACAACCAGCAGTGCGGAGAGAATCAAGCGGACGCCAGATAGAGAACTCTAGGCATAGAAATCATCAACAGTGGAGTCACCCTGCTGAAGAGCATGCTCATGGCAAACCATAGACAAGTATAAGGAATCACCAGAGGGCTGATAGCGCTGATGGAGACGGGTCCATATCTCAAATACAGTAGGGAGGCCCAGAAACTCAGAGGCAAACTGAGGCAGAACACTAGCAGTGGGAACATCGACCATCCTGCAGTTTGGACCATCCTGCAGTAGCACACAGTTTCATCGAAGGGTCTCTGATTGTAGTGTCGCTTTGGACCATCCTGCAGTAGTGTGTGCCACTAGCGTGTGCAAAGAAATTAGCTGCATGCCCCTGGGCGTCGTATCCATAAGTTACCGTCTAATTGTCACTTCATTTTAACCGTTTCCTCCTCGATGGGACCAACAACTTATCGAGTCAACAACACCGATGACCATACGCGTTTGACCGTAGGCTCCTTTGTGTGGCCTAGGGTTGATGGGACGAGAGAGGATGACACTGTGTAGTGCTCGACAGTGGCACAACATTTAACATTCTCCCGTTGACACACCACAACGGGCTAGCATTTAACTCTAGCGATCGATCATTCCTTGTCCCATGATGCTCCTCGAGACACCGCCCACCTATAACTATTTCCCTACTCCGATGTTCGCCGCAATACTCACCTTCCCCACCCAACCTCTTGCCCTAGATCTCGCTTACTTTGCCATGTCATCGTTCGTCCATGGTTCGCGTGGAGGAGGACTGCTTGCCACCCCTTGCCTCCCCACAAATACAGATGAAATATTTCATTTAGGGATCAAGGGCTAGCTACCAAACCCCTTATATGATCTATTCCCTAAATATGACCCCCTCCCCAAAACTCCCGCAACTGCTCACTTTTAGTTTAACTGTGGACGGTCTAAGCGAAAAACCGCCTACCTCTCGCTTGCTCATAGCCTCCCCACCTGATGCCGCCATCCCTATCTTCACCGTCGGCTGCCCCCTGCCTCGATGACCTACAGAATGGAAAGCCCCCCCCCGCCACACCATCATCGGTGCTGGAGACCCATCGCCGGTCAAGAATTCGGTGACGCTATCACTGAAACGACAACGACGAGGGAGGAACATCATCGACAACACATCGTCACCAACGGTTGTCGGTAGTCGCTCCGCCATTACAACCGTGCCTGTAACATCCCAATTTTTATTAAATTTGGATGTTAATAGATCATTCAATGCATATCATATTTCTTTGAATTTTTTAGTTTTTGAAATATTCAAATAATATTTTTCCACTCGAGAAAAACAAATGAGAGGGGATAAGATGACTTCCTCAAACTTATAAAAGAGTGGGAAATTTTATTTTGAATATTATTTGAAGTTTTGGGAGTTTATTGGTATTTATTTTATTTGCAAAAAGTGCATTAATTGCATTAGGAATTTTTTCCAAAATGTTCCGTGCTTAAATTAATGTTCATTACGCTCTAAATATTGTATAGTTATTTTAGGAATTTGTGTGGTATTTTTATAAATTCGTTTGAGTTTATTTAGGGCCACCTTTGTTTTCTATCAAAAAAAACACACACGCACTCACCGCAGCCTGGACCGAAACTGGGTTCGGCCCAGGAGCGCCCCGACCGGCCCAGCTGGCCATTTGGCCCAAGGCCAGCGCCCAAAGACCCTCCAGGCCGGTCGACCGCCCCGCACACGCCCTCGCTCGCTTTGAGCCGCCGCCGCTGACCGGTGGGCCCCGCTCCACCTCATCTCCCCCAACCTCCCGCTTGCCCCGCTCGGATGAACTCGACCATGCTCAAGCAACTGCCGCTTGGCTCCCTCGCAGATAAGGCCTATCCGTAGCTCTCGTGCCCTCTCCCCTCGCCTATAAAAGGCCCTGCACCCCCTCTTCCAACCTCACCGTCCCGCTTCTTCCCACGCCGCTTCTAGCCGCCACGCTGCTCGTTCGCATCTCGCCGGAGCCGTGCCACTTGCCTGAGCATTTCGTCGCCCGTAGACCACTCCGACCCTTGTTTTTCTGTAATTTTTCTTAGCTCACCGAGGCGCATCCGTTTGACACGATTTTTGCCCCTAGGTCCCGTCGGAGCCGCCGCACCATGGATGCCGGAGTCGCCAGAGCACCGAGCCCCGCCGTCTTCGCCTCGCCCCGTCCCGCCACCGCCGACGAATGCCGACACCACCTTCGCGACGCCCTCGACGCACCGCACCTCCCCGCCTTCTTCCTCGTCGACAAGGACCACCGTAGCCGCCGCCCCCTTCGTCACCGACGCCGCGCCGCCGTCTTCATTATCGTCGGCCACCACCACCATCGTTGTAAGCCACCGCCCCACTCCCACCCGTTAGATCAATCACCGACGACCTATATTAGATTGGGTTAGTTCTTTTTTTGGTTGAACCGGTACGCGGTTAACCACAGGCTTTTATTCTAAAAACCGATCAGTTTTTGTTTAAGTTAGCCGCCGCCATCGTTTTGCTTAAAGTCCGAACGTCCGTTGTATAAGCTAAGCGGCAAACACCTTTTGGCCAGTAGGAATCTGACACGTGCGAGGGACCTGTTTGCGACAGTTTTTCTTCACTGTTTAGTCCCTTTTATCACAGATTAGTCCCCGATCTTAGATTAGCCATAACTTTTAAACCGTAGATCCAAACTCGATGAAACCAGCGGCAAATTCTTCATCATGTTTGGATCTATCTAGTGGTATCGTTTTTGCAAACTTTTGTCAGATTCAAATTTGAATTTATTCAGATTCGAATTCAAACTTCAAATGGCCATATCTCCCAAACCGTAGCTCCGATTAAGTTGATTCTTTTTTGCATTTTGTCACCGTAGCCAAACCCTATCACCTGGACCTTTGTCACAATAATTTTCACACACGAGAATCTGTCAATTAATATTTTTACTAGTATGCATAGTATGCACTATAGTTCACATCACTTTTTGAACCATAGGCCTATGTTGTTTTGTACTTAGAATATTTTTGTGATAGCTTAGTGTGTTGTATGTTCATTTGGTTTTTCCGAGACTTATTGCTTTGCATGTTCTTCTTGGTTCTCTGAAATGTTTGCTTATGTTTGTTTATCTTCTTTGCGATAGATTGCCCGGAGTGTGAAGTAGAGTATTACCAGTCTTTAGAATTCAACCCGCAGTACCAAGGCAAGTTACATCTTGATCATGTTTCATTACCTATGTTTTTATTTTGCACTTAGTTCTTTGCGGTAGGACTGCATGGTAGGAATTGATGTCGTATGACTATGTTTTCTCCTAGTAGTTCATTGAGGTAGGTCTGAACCTTATAACATTGTCGCCATCGTTTTACATTATGTTGCTTCGCTAGGTAGACATGGATTGGGGAGTGATCATTGTAAAGTATGAGTGACAATGTAGTAAATAGGACCTAAGATAATTAATGAACTACCTGGGTGGAAACTTGTTGGAATGGTGGCGAAGTACAATGGGGCACACATGGGAAATCCATGGTGGTGCACCACTAGTGGTCCGTCCGCTCAGGCTCAAAGAGATCAATCATATTCTCATGTCTAGAAGCTTACGTGTGTAGCCACAAGCTAATATGGGCTCTGTCTTAGTTGAGTAGTTAGTGTGACCCCTTCCAGGATGGGCTAGCAGATGTAGAATGATGTAGGTGTACCGGCCTATCTGTGGGTTAAGGGGGAACATTTTCAAAAGACTATGTCTCGATCTTCCAATCACGGAGGTGGTCGAGTCTTGTGGGAAAAAATGTGCAACCTCTACAGAGTGTCAACATAATCGATTAGCCGTGTCCCCGATTACGTACATCTTGAGCATCTAGTAGTGGAAATGCTGGGAGATCTCCCCGCCTTTAATTAAGCAGTTGGGTTTTAAATGAAACTTGGGAACAGATGGAGTTGGGTTTGCCAACTCATCCTATGCAAATGTGTAGTAGTAGAATAATATCTTTTCTAATAGGGAAAAACTAGCTTTATGCAAAAACTAAACTTAGAGCTATCCACTAGCCAAATTGCATGTACAAATAGGTTCATTACACTTATGATGTGACTTGCCAGTACATTTGAAAGGATCGAGAAGAAGTGTCTAGAGGGGGGGGGGTGATTAGACACTAAGTGCCAAAAGTTACAGTTTTTAATATTCTTAAGTTTAAGTGGAGTTTAAGCACAAGTTTAACAAACACAATACATATCAAGCAAGCATGCAATGAGTATATGAGCAGCGGAAAGTAAAGCATGCAACTTGCAAGAATGTAAAGAGAAGGGTTTGGAGTATTCAAACGCAATTGGAGACACGGAGGTTTTTGTCGTGGTTCCGATAGGTGGTGCTATCGTACATCCACATTGATGGAGACTTCAACCCACGGAGGGTAACGGTTGTGCGAGTCCACGGAGGGCTCCACCCACGAAGGGTCCATGAAGAAGCAACCTTGTCTATTCCATCACGGCCGTCGCCCACGAAGGACTTGCCTCACTAGCGGTAGATCTTCACGAAGTAGGCGATCTCCTTGACCTTACAAACTCCTTGGTTCAACTCCACAATCTTGTTGGAGGCTCCCAAGTGACACCTAGCCAATCTAGGAGACACCACTCTCCAAGAAGTAACAAATGGTGTGTTGATGATGAACTCCTTGCTCTTGTGCTTCAAATGATAGTCTCCCCAACACTCAACTCTCTCTCACAGGATTTGGATTTGGTGGAAAGAAGATTTGAGTGGAAAGCAACTTGGGAAGGCTAGATATCAAGATTCATATGGTTGGAATGGAATATCTTCACCTCAACACAAGTGTAGGTGGTTCTCTCTCAGAAAATGTGTATTGGAAGTGTAGGTATGTTCTGATGGATCTCTCCACGAATGAAGAGTGGGTGGAGGGGTATATATAGCCTCCACACAAAATCTAACCGTTACACTCAATTTACCAATCTTGGTGAGACTGAGGGGAAAAACTCGGTCGGACCGATTTAGTAAACCTAGTGACCGTTAGGGTTTTCGGTGGGACCGACTAGTTTAACTCGGTGGAACCGATGTGCTAGGGTTAGGGTAAAACCAAAACTCGGTTTGACCGATTACTCAAACTCGGTGGGACCGATTTGGGTAATAAGCGAAACAGAGAGTTGGCCAAGCAAACTCGGTGGGGCCGATTGCATATCTCGGTGGGACCGAAAATATTGCAACAGGTAACAGAGAGTTTGCAAGCCCATCTCGGTGAGACCGAGATCCCATCGGTGAGACCGAACTGATTAGGGTTTCTGGTAGTGGCTATGTTAACTGAACTCGTTGGCTCCGTATAGAAAGAATCGGTGGGGCCGAGTTTGACTTTTGGTTTAGGTCATATGTGGATGTGGGAAGGTAGTTGAGGGTTTTGGAGCATATCACTAAGCACTTTGAGGAAGCAAGCCATTAAGCAACACCTCATCCCTCCTTGATAGTATTGGCTTTTCCTATAGACTCAATGTGATCTTGGATCACTAAAATGTAAAATGTAGAGTCTTGATCTTTAAGCTTGAGCCAATCATTTGTCCTTAGCATCTTGAAGGGGTTCCACATCCTCTAGTCCATGCCACTCCATTGTTGAACTTATCTGAAACATACTAGGTAAAAGTGTTAGTCCAACAAGAGATATGTTGACATTAATTACCAAAACCACCCAGGGAGCACTTGTGCTTTCAATCTCCCCCTTTTTGGTAATTGATGACAACATACATCAAAGATTTAGATAAAGATATAGAGAATAACAAGTAAAGCTTTGGAAAGACATGTAACATGCATAGGCTCCCCCTACATGTATGCAATCATGTGAATATTGAATATAGGAGCATGTGAATGCGTAAACATGACAGAGTAAGCAATGTGTTACATGAATCTTGGCTATATGCATCAGAGCAAATGATGTGAATGTGAGAAATGTACCTTCAAGCTCATGAGTCCTTCTTGCAAACAGTATGTACATCAGCAAGAACTTCTCATTCACATGATTGTGATGCATATACTTACCTTGTGGTCTTGAGTTGGCTTAGGATGGGATGAACCTGCGCAAACAAGGTTAAATAACATAGACACACCTACTGACCAGAGCAAACAAGAGAAACCACAAGAGAACCAAGACTGGGATGACATGTAGAGTGAGTACTAAGTACCACATTGGATATAGACATGCCCCCAAAGGTAAAGATATGCAATAAAATCAGAGATTTCCTTCCCTTAGATGTCTTGCTCCCCCTGAATCTGCATGGGCTATTGGGAGAAGATAGGGAATAGAAAATCAGAGCAACAAAAAAGAAACAATAGAGCTTGAGCTAAAGCAAGCAACCAAACATGTCTTTCCCCTCTTAAAGACATGCGACATCTCTCCTCTTGAACACCAAGCATCTGGGGTCTTTGATGATATTACTTTCTCCTAGTTGAGAAACTCTCTCCCCCCGAGTATTCTCTCTTTCTCCCCCTATAGGAAGGATTAAGTTTTGATGTGATCTCTCTCTCCCCCTTTGACATCAATTTCCAAGAAGGGCTCTTCTGGACATGTGATACAAATGGGTTGGTCCTTGAGTCACAGAGCAAAGCAGTATGTCTAATATGATGCTGGCAGAGGACAAGAATCATTGAGTGGAGCTGGAGCAAACAGAAATCAGGAATAAGTGGCAAGTTGGTTTTCCTGTGATGAAATCGGTGACTCCGAGTTGTGTGCTTCGGTTGCACCAAAGGATTTCGGTTGGGCCGAAGAGAACAAACCAGTGTGACCGAGTTCATCAGAGTGAAACCACTTGTCACCTCAGCTCACTAGACAAGTAAGATCTCACAAGGATATGCAAGGAATTAACTAAAAGATTTGCAATGAATTGGATGCAGAAAATGCAGAACAAAAAGGAAAGAAAAGAAACTAAAAGTTCTAGATGAAGTTTGAAAGGGGAAACAAATATGCAAATGCAAAAGCACGGAGAAACACTAGAGAACTTCATCTAGAAATGGTCGGTGACAAAGTCACCTATGTTAGAGTATATTGACTTAGGAGTCAAGTGAGAGCACTTGATCATAGATCATACTCATCGTTTAAGCTCAAAATGGGGTTACCATTTTTTGTTTAAGCCTTTTGATGTATTCACATCTTGTCAAGTTGCTTTGACTCATGACTTGGAGTAAAGCTTCTCTAAGATGGAATAACATACCTTGGGTGGTGGTGTTGATCTTGTTCATGTAGTTGAACTTGTGTGGGTTGCTCAAGGTTTATGTAGTTCATCAAGGGTTGGGAGCACCACTTGGAGTTTGAGTTCATCTACCTACATGGGTTAGCTTTGCAAGGAAGAGCGCTTGTGTATCCAAAATGACAGTCATGAGACTCAACATGGAATTTGCCAAAGGATATGTTTGAATGGTTTCGTGCTTCCTTGTCTTCAACCACCATTGTGTAGAGACTTGGTGATGTAGAGATTGCTCAAGATGTGAGTGAGTTGCAATCTCATATATTTAGATTCAACCAAGTACCTACACGGGTTAGATAACATGCAAGGTACAAATATATCCGAGACATATGAATAGCATCATAAGAGAAATATCGAGGATTAGTCATAGGCTCATGCCCCGCATGTATCAAATGGAGTTCCTACTCCAAGTTTGAAGCATCAATGATGTTCAATTCACCTCTCAACCTGCAAAACACTTTCTCATCAAGTGGTTTAGTGAATATATCCGCCAATTGCTTATCGGTGCGAACATGCTTAAGGTTAATGTCCCCTTTTGCAACATGATCTCGAATGAAATGATGACGAACTTCAATATGCTTAGTTCGAGAATGTTGCACGGGATTGTGAGCAATCTTAATAGCACTTTCATTGTCACATAGCAATGGAACATGTTTCACATATATCCCATAATCTTTAAGAGTTTGGGTCATCCAAAGTAATTGAGCGCAACATGAACCAGTGGCAATATATTCCGCTTCGGCGGTGGATAAGGATACCGAGTTTTGTTTCTTGGAAGACCAAGACACAAGAGATCTACCAAGGAATTGACAAGTACCCGAAGTGGACTTTCTATCAACCTTGTCTCCGGCATAGTCCGAATCGGAGTAGTCAACAAGATCAAAAGAGGACCTCTTAGGATACCAAACGCCAAAATTTGGTGTATGGATTAGGTATCTCACTATCCTTTTCACAGCCTTAAGATGACATTCTTTAGGAGCAGCTTGATATCTTGCACACATGCACACACTTAGCATAATATTGGGACGAGAGGCACATAGATATAACAATGAACCAATCATAGAGCGATAAACCTTTTGATCAACTGGTTCACCATCTTTTATCAAATCAAGATGTCTACTAGTAGGCATGGGTGTAGTCATACCTTTGCATTCTTGCATATTGAACTTCTTGAATAAGTCATTGGTGTACGTTGAGAGACAAAGGTACCTTCCTTAGTTTGCTTGATTTGCAAACCGAGAAAGAATTTGAGTTCACTCATCATAGACATCTCAAACTTCTCCGACATTAGCTTTCCAAACTTCTCACTAAAATGAGGGTTCGTCGAACCAAATATGATATCATCAACGTAAATTTGGCACACAAATAGTTCTCCATTAACCCTTTTAGTAAAAAGAGTAGAATCAATTTTACCAATTTCAAAGCCTTTTTCAATAAGGAACTTGGTCAAGCATTTATACCATGCTCTAGGAGCTTGTTTAAGACCATAAAGGGCTTTGTGAAGTTTGTAAACATGATTAGGTTTCTTAGGATTGACGAAGCCGGGAGGTTGCTTAACATAAACTTCCTATTCGATTTTGCCATTTAGAAAAGCACTCTTAATGTCCATTTGGTACAAGGTGATATTATGGTGATTAGCATAAGCATGTAAGATGCGAATGGACTCAAGTCTAGCAACGGGAGCATATGTCTCACCATAGTCCATACCTTCAACTTGTGTGTAGCCTTGGGCGACGAGACGTGCTTTGTTGCGAACCACTTGTCCATCTTCATCTTGCTTGTTGCGAAACACCCATTTGGTACCAATGATGTTGTGGTTGTTGTCGGGTTTCTCGACTAATGTCCACACTTGATTTCTCTCAAAGTTGTGTAGCTCTTCATGCATAGCGCTTATCCAATCCGGATCCTACAATGCTTCTTCAACCTTCATAGGTTCAATGCTAGAGATGAATGAGTAATGTTCACAAAAGTTAGCTAAACGAGTTTTAGAGTGAGTGATTCTCCCGGTTTGGATATCATTGTAGATTTGCTCGACGGGGTGATCCTTAGCAATTCTTGCTCGAACTCGTGAAAGCTTTTGCTTGGGTCGGGGTGGAACATCCTCTTCATCTTGTTCTTCTTCTTGGCCTTCTTCATTGTTGACGTTGTCGTTCTCTTGTCGTGGTGGAGAAGGAGGTTGTTGATGTTCATCTTGGTGTGCTCCCTCGTTTTCTTCATCTTGGCGTGTCCCACTTGTGGATGCTTCCGTATCAACTCTTGGTTCACCTTGTCGTGAGGTAGAAGCTTCCACTTGGACGGACGAGGTACTCTCCTTCACTTCCGTTGGACGAATCTTGCCAATGGACAAGTCTTGAATTGCTTCCGAAGGGTCTTTGTCTCCTACATCAATTGGCAATTGCTCTACTTGCGAGCCGTTAGATTCATCAAACTTCACATCTACCGTCTCTTCAACCTTTCGGGTGAAATTGTTGTAGACACGGTAAGTGTGAGAGTTTGAGCCATAACCAAGTAGGAAACCTTCATGAGATTTAGGAGCAAATTTAGAACGACGATGCTTATCAAGAATGTAGCACTTTGAGCCGAATACTCGAAAGTATCCAACTTGGGGTTTGTTACCGGTGAGGAGCTCGTATGCCGTCCACTACTGGAATCAGCTACTTTGCCATCTGCCAGCTCTTTGCCGTCGGCTAGCAGACGGCAAAGAAGCTCTTTGCCATCAGCTACCGAAAAGCGGACGACAAAGAAATGGCAGATGGTAAAATAGGCCTTTGCCATCAGCCGGCTCTTTGCCGTCAGCCAGCAGACGGCAAAGAAACTTTGCCGTCCGCTGGCTGACGGCAAAGAGAGAGGTGGCCCCCACCCCCCGCCCGTTTAGAAAAAACTTAACGCCCCACCTCTTTGCCGTCCGCTAGCGGACAGCAAAGGGAGATAATGGCGGACAACAAAGATAGGCGGACGGCAAAGAAGGACCTAACTAACGGCCCCATCCCCCTGCCCGTTACTCTCTGTTCTCTCCATCTCTCCTCCCCGACGCCCCGCACCCACCGCCGCCCCCGCCGCCCGGTGCCGCCCCCGCCCCCCGCCGCCGCCCCCGCCCCGCCGCCCGACGCCGCCCCCGCCACTTCTCCTGCCGCCCAGCGCCACCCCAGCCGCTCGGCGCCGCCCCCGCCACTTCTCCCGCCGCCCGGCGCCCCCTGTCACCGCCCCCGCCGACCGTCCCATTGCTCCGGTGAGGGACTACTTTTTTTCTTCTATTTTTTCATTTTTTGCTATTTAATTGTTAGTGCTAGATTGTGTTAGTGTTAGTGTTAGAAAGGACTTAGAAGAAGTAGAAGTAGTAGAAGAAGTAGAAGAAGTAGAAGAAGAAGAAAAGAAGTAGAAGAAGAAAGGAAGAAAAGAAGTAGAAAAAAGATGAAAAAAGAAGAAGAAAAGTAGAAGAAGTAGTAGAAGAAGAAGACCCCGACACGCCACCCCGACACCCCGGCACGACAGCCCGACCCCGACCCCCGACCCCCGACACCCCGACCGCGACACGCCACCCCCGACACCCGGGTCCGACACCCCGACCCCGACCCCCGACCACCGACACCGACCCCCGACACCCCGACCCCGACACGCCACCCCTACACCCCGGCCTGACACCCCGACCCCGACCCCGACACCCGACCCCGACCCCCGACACCCCGACCCCGACACGCCACCCCGACACCCCGGCCCGACACCCCGACCCCAACCCCCGACACCCTGACACCACACCCCGACCCCGACACGACACCCGACACCCCGACACCCGACCCCGACCCCCCGACACCTGACCCCCTGACCCCCCAACCCCGACACCACACCCCGACAACCGACCCCCTGACCCCGACACCCCGACCCCGACACGACACCCCGACCCCCCGACCCCGACACGGCACCCCGACACCGACACGGCACCCCGACCCCCGACACCTCCCGAAAAGGTGTTCTTTGGCCTTCCAGAGGCCGACGGGGTCATATATTTGTGAATTATTAGTTAGGTCATATATTCTTCGATTTTGTTATGAAAAACATCATATATAATTATGTTGACCGGGTAGTTTTAAATGTGCAGTTGTTTCATCGCTGCGAGGTTTGGTGTTCGACGACCTCGCAGTGCGTCTGACGAGCTCTTCCCCTTCATTCGTGGGTGAGCACAAATGACATGTCCTCCTCCCCCATTAATTATTTGCTCTATTCTGATGAAACTTGATAGCTAGCTATATATGTGTCTTGAATCATCAGTATGCGTAACCAATATGTGTCTCCCGTTCGAAAGCGTCATAGTTATAAATATGCATGCATTTGCATATTTATAACCTTGATTCTTTCGAATTGTCCAACGCTATCCATGGATAGCCCGAGTATGTGTAGATTGGGTTCGTTTTCCCATATGCTTTGCTCCGGATCCGACGCATAAATTTCGTCAGTGCCTCCCCTGTTGTTCTCCGGGTACACATCCTCTCTGTTTATTGCAGAGACGTGTATCAGGAGAACAGCGGGGAGGTGCTACCGAAATTTTGCGTCGGATCCGGAGCATAGCATGGGAAAATGAACCCAATCTACACATATACGGGTGGGATTAGGACCTATCATTACCTATTAGAGTGTAGGTTGCATGGACGTAATAAAATTGACAAAGTAGATCAACTGATGAATATATACATGGTGAATTACATATATAATTGTTGTGTGTCCAGTAGCTCTAAAAGTCAAGATGAGTGACCGTGCGTGGATGTATACCGGTCACACTGGTCAGAACAAATGGAGCGCTGAATGGTTCACAAAAACCAAGGGGTTTGTGCAAGCCGCATTTGCAAATGGCCAAAAGAAAACCTGGTGCCCCTGTTTCCGGTGCGGCAATTGGGAAAAGAAGACAGAGGCTGAAATGGGCAAACACCTGCAGAAGAGTGGTTTTACGCCCGATTATACGGTGTGGACATTTCATGGTGAGTCTGCCCAACGTGACCGAGCTGAGGTGGATCGTCGTCGCACCGATGAGCATGGTACCGGGATGGAAAACATGGTGCAAGACTATGATGATGCTCGGGATTCGGACGAGGAGATGGAGGAATCTGCAAAGGCCTTCAATGAAATTGTGGAGTCTTCAAAACGTCCGCTCCACGAGCACACTGAGCATTGTCAGTGGGATGCCATCTCATAATGCGTGTCTGGCGGAATCTGCAAAGGCCTTCCGAAGTTTGCCGTCAGCGGCGGACGGCAAAGGCCTGCTGTTAACCACCTAACGGAGTAACAGCGCATTTATTGCCGTCTGCACTCTTTGCCGTCCGCTGCTGATTGCAAAGGCTCCTTTGCCGTCAGCCGCCCGAAGCAGACGGCAAAGTACCTCTTTGCCGAACCTTACTTTGCCGCCACCTTTTGCCATCCGCGGCGGACGGCAAAGACCTTTGCCATCAGCCATCCATGCCTTTGCCGTCTGCCGTGGCAGATGGCAAAGTAGCTGATTCCTGTAGTGGTCTTGCCGAGTAGCTTGTGAAGATACAAGCGATTTATTGCATGACAAGCTGTCTCAACCGCTTCCGCCCAAAAGTGCTTTGGCGTTTTGTACTCATCAAGCATCGTTCTTGCCATCTCGATAAGAGTCTGGTTCTTCCTTTCAACAACTCCATTTTGTTGAGGTGTGTACGTAGCCGAGAACTCATGTGAAATCCCTTCTTCGTCAAGAAAGGTGTCCACATTTGCGTTCTTGAACTCTGTTTCGTTGTCACTCCGAACCTTCTTGATCTCCATGTCAAACTGATTTTGGGCCTTCCTAGCGAAGTTTTTGAAGATCTTTTGGACCTGCGATTTGTCATCAAGAAAGAACACCCACGTAAATCTTGAAAAATCATCAACTATGACTAGACCAAATGAGTTACCACCGAGACTCTTGTAGGCATTTGGACCAAAGAGATCCATGTGAAGTAGCTCGAGTGGTCTTCTTGTGGTCATGATGTTCTTCGCGCAGTGACTTCCTCCAACTTGTTTCCCTGCTTGACAAGCACTACAAAGTCTATCCTTGTCAAATATGACATCTTTTATTCCAAGGATATGATCACCTTTAATAAGCTTATCAAGATTTCGCATACCAACATGACCTAGTCTTCTATGCCACAACCAGCCTTTAGAAGATTTGGCAATTAAGCAAGTTTTAGGTTGAGCCTTTTTAGTGAAATCAACAATGTAAAGATCTCCTCTACGTATACCGGTAAAGACCATTTTATGATTATCTCTACGAAACACTTGGCAGTCTACTTTAGTAAATAGGACATTGAAACCGAAATTAGCAAGTCTAGATACTGAAAGTAAGTTGTAGCTAAGAGATTCAACGAACATGACATTTTGTATGGAGCTATCATGTGAGATGGCCACCTTACCAAGGCCAACCACCTTACCCTTTGAATTATCACCAAAAGTGACATACTTTCGAGGGCCGTCATTTTCAGCAAGCTCACGGAACATGTTTTTATCTTCGGTCATATGATCAGTACATCCACTATCAAGGACCCATTCCTTTCCTCCAGCCATGTAGCCGCGAAGATTTGCCATAAGACCAAAGTGTCTCATCGCATCATCGAGATCATAGTCACTATCATCATCATCATCCTCATCCGAGTATTCATGTTCAATATCATCTTGTGATTGATCAATTCCTAGAGAGGGCAATTCATTAGATAAATGATCATTTCTATAGTTATCTTTATGAATTCTAATAGCTCTGGAAATGATATTGCCAATGATTCCAACATCTCCTTTAGCACTCGTAAGATCAGTAAGCTCAAATAAGCAGTCACCAAATTTGGGATCATTGGAACTCATCTTAATCAAAGCAATAGACTTATGGAGGATTTCATCTAGATCTTTCAAGGAGTAATTAGGAAAGAGTTCCTCAAGGAATTTCCATATGGTGTAGGCACACTTAAGAGTCGGCAAACATCCAATCAAGTTTCTAGGCAAGCCTCTAGTGATAAGATTAACAGTTCTAAGATTGCGAATCATGTCAATATCTTCATCTAGGGTAGGGTGCAAAGGATCAACATGAGGTGCACAAGGGCTAGTAATGTACTTGTTCAAATGATATTCATTGAAAATCTCAAGCATTTCATTTTTCCACTCATGAAAATACTCTCCATCAAGAATAGGCACTCTATGTCTAAGACTCCCCAAAGTAGACACATCCATCTTCCTCCAATGGTGTTTAAACCAAGGCAATGGAGACCAATGCTCTGATACCAATTGAAAGGATCGAGAAGAAGTGTCTAGAGGGGGGGGGTGATTAGACACTAAGTGCCAAAAGTTACAGTTTTTAATATTCTTAAGTTTAAGTGGAGTTTAAGCACAAGTTTAACAAACACAATACATATCAAGCAAGCATGCAATGAGTATATGAGCAGCGGAAAGTAAAGCATGCAACTTGCAAGAATGTAAAGAGAAGGGTTTGGAGTATTCAAACGCAATTGGAGACACGGAGGTTTTTGTCGTGGTTCCGATAGGTGCTGCTATCGTACATCCACGTTGATGGAGACTTCAACCCACGAAGGGTAACGGTTGCACGAGTCCACTGAGGGCTCCACCCATGAAGGGTCCACGAAGAAGCAACCTTGTCTATTCCATCACGGCCGTCGCCCACGAAGGACTTGCCTCACTAGCGGTAGATCTTCATGAGGTAGGCGATCTCCTTGACCTTACAAACTCCTTGGTTCAACTCCACAATCTTGTTGGAGGCTCCCAAGTGACACCTAGCCAATCTAGGAGACACCACTCTCCAAGAAGTAACAAATGGTGTGTTGATGATGAACTCCTTGCTCTTGTGCTTCAAATGATAGTCTCCCCAACACTCAACTCTCTCTCACAGGATTTGGATTTGGTGGAAAGAAGATTTGAGTGGAAAGCAACTTGGGAAGGCTAGAGATCAAGATTCATATGGTTGGAATGGAATATCTTGACCTCAACACAAGTGTAGGTGGTTCTCTCTCAGAAAATGTGTATTGGAAGTGTAGGTATGTTCTGATGGCTCTCTCCATGAATGAAGAGTGGGTGGAGGGGTATATATAGCCTCCACACAAAATCTAACCGTTACACTCAATTTACCAATCTCAGTGAGACCGAAGGGAAAAACTTGGTCGAACCGATTTAGTAAACCTAGTGACCGTTAGGGTTTTCGGTGGGACCGACTAGTTCAACTCGGTGGAACCGGTGTGCTAGGGTTAGGGTAAAACCAAAACTCGGTTTGACCGATTACTCAAACTCGGTGGGACCGATTTGGGTAATAAGCGAAACAGAGAGTTGGCCAAGCAAACTCGGTGGGGCCGATTGCATATCTCGGTGGGACTGAAAATATTGCAACAGGTAACAGAGAGTTTGCAAGCCCATCTCGGTGAGACCGAGATCCCATCGGTGAGACCGAACTGATTAGGGTTTCTGGTAGTGGCTATGTTAAGTGCCAAAAGTTACAGTTTTTAATATTCTTAAGTTTAAGTGGAGTTTAAGCACAAGTTTAACAAACACAATACATATCAAGCAAGCATGCAATGAGTATATGAGCAGCGGAAAGTAAAGCATGCAACTTGCAAGAATGTAAAGAGAAGGGTTTGGAGTATTCAAACGCAATTGGAGACACGGAGGTTTTTGTCGTGGTTCCGATAGGTGGTGCTATCGTACATCCACATTGATGGAGACTTCAACCCACGGAGGGTAACGGTTGCGCGAGTCCACGGAGGGCTCCACCCACGAAGGGTCCATGAAGAAGCAACCTTGTCTATTCCATCACGGCCGTCGCCCACGAAGGACTTGCCTCACTAGCGGTAGATCTTCACGAAGTAGGCGATCTCCTTGACCTTACAAACTCCTTGGTTCAACTCCACAATCTTGTTGGAGGCTCCCAAGTGACACCTAGCCAATCTAGGAGACACCACTCTCCAAGAAGTAACAAATGGTGTGTTGATGATGAACTCCTTGCTCTTGTGCTTCAAATGATAGTCTCCCCAACACTCAACTCTCTCTCACAGGATTTGGATTTGGTGGAAAGAAGATTTGAGTGGAAAGCAACTTGGGAAGGCTAGATATCAAGATTCATATGGTTGGAATGGAATATCTTCACCTCAACACAAGTGTAGGTGGTTCTCTCTCAGAAAATGTGTATTGGAAGTGTAGGTATGTTCTGATGGATCTCTCCACGAATGAAGAGTGGGTGGAGGGGTATATATAGCCTCCACACAAAATCTAACCGTTACACTCAATTTACCAATCTTGGTGAGACTGAGGGGAAAAACTCGGTCGGACCGATTTAGTAAACCTAGTGACCGTTAGGGTTTTCGGTGGGACCGACTAGTTTAACTCGGTGGAACCGATGTGCTAGGGTTAGGGTAAAACCAAAACTCGGTTTGACCGATTACTCAAACTCGGTGGGACCGATTTGGGTAATAAGCGAAACAGAGAGTTGGCCAAGCAAACTCGGTGGGGCCGATTGCATATCTCGGTGGGACCGAAAATATTGCAACAGGTAACAGAGAGTTTGCAAGCCCATCTCGGTGAGACCGAGATCCCATCGGTGAGACCGAACTGATTAGGGTTTCTGGTAGTGGCTATGTTAACTGAACTCGTTGGCTCCGTATAGAAAGAATCGGTGGGGCCGAGTTTGACTTTTGGTTTAGGTCATATGTGGATGTGGGAAGGTAGTTGAGGGTTTTGGAGCATATCACTAAGCACTTTGAGGAAGCAAGCCATTAAGCAACACCTCATCCCTCCTTGATAGTATTGGCTTTTCCTATAGACTCAATGTGATCTTGGATCACTAAAATGTAAAATGTAGAGTCTTGATCTTTAAGCTTGAGCCAATCATTTGTCCTTAGCATCTTGAAGGGGTTCCACATCCTCTAGTCCATGCCACTCCATTGTTGAACTTATCTGAAACATACTAGGTAAAAGTGTTAGTCCAACAAGAGATATGTTGACATTAATTACCAAAACCACCTAGGGAGCACTTGTGCTTTCAATATTCAATGTACTGACCTATATGGCTGCAACTTATCACGTTGCAGATATATCCGACGATGATTAAGGCACTATAGGTCGATGTTCTACACTCAACCTTGCTCGTGGAGTTGGACTCATTTACTAGTTTGCTTCTGCAGTATTTGCTTATTGGCTCTATGCCCTATTTTGTAATAAATGTATTACTCCTGGACTATTTATGTAATAAAGAGATGTGTGTTATTTCGGTTATTTCATCGAGTACTGTGTGTGTGCTAGCAAGTCGATCCAGGGACTAGCACGGTAAGCATAGAGACTTCGACTCTTACTGAGTCAGGTCGCTACAAGAGATATATCCGACGAGGATTAAGGCGTGATAGGTCGATGTTCTACACTCAACCTTACTCGTGGAGTTGGACTCATTTACTACTTGGCTCTATGCCCTATTTTGTAATAAATATATTACTCCTGGACTATTGAGGTAATAAAGATATGTGTGTTATTTCTGTTATTTCATCGAGTACTGTGTGTGCTAGCAAGTCGATCCAGGGACTAGCACGGTAAGCATAGAGACTTCGATTCTTACCGAGTCGGGTCGCTACAAGATGGTGTCAAAGCACATGTTGGTTGTACGACGCGACTCCTAGAAAATGAAAAAAAAGCCATAGGATAAAAACTGTATTTTTCATTTTCCCTATATATCCTTTGGTCTCATACCTTCTCTACTTCGGTACTAATTTCTTCTCTCTTTCAGAATGTAGATGTCGTCTGCCATTGTTGAGTTCGAGCAGCCCGATGAGACCATGCCCTTTGGACGGCAGCTGGTGAAGATCGTGAAGCACCTGAAGATTGGGCTTCCCACATTCACTGGAACCTTCACAGACACCCTGCCCAAGGAGACACGTTGGAGGATCGATGCCCATATCCCCGGATGCATCCTAGTAAACCACATCAAGCCCATTGATTTCCATCTGGATACTGCAACATGGGGCTTGGGCAGGGGCATCGCTGCTCACATTGCTCTCAGACACATTCGGGAGGAGTATGTTGAGGACCTCAACAAGACCTCCTTCATGATGTACGAACGCCGTGACGCAAATGGAGACGTGGTGCGTACCCTGGAGGACGAGATAATGGCATCCCATATCCAGGACATGGAGGAGCACATTCGCATGATGGAGCTAGGGCTGTCCGACAACATGATCGTCATCAAGAACCTCATGACCCGCAAGGCCAAGCTCGAGGAGGAGCTCCAGGATGCTCACATCGAGCACTAGGGAGAGCTGGACGCACTACAGGAGAAGATCGACGACCTGAAGCTTGAGCTTGAGGAGGCCGAGGAGAAGCTGGATGAGGGAGAAAACATCCAGGAGGATCACTCGTACGGTGCCTATGTCAGCTAGGACAGGGACCAGAATGATGAGCTCGGAGAGGACAACACGGAGAGTGATGCAAGGACATCCGATGTCGACATGGTTGAGTGGTCATCATCTGATGAGAGTTAGATTTTATACCACCATGAGAGTTAGGAATTTGATTTTGTTATCCGAATAGTTTTATTTCATTTGTAAGACCTTGTCAAATCTTGTGACATGGCTTACCTTAGGTTTGATTATTCATATGAACCTCTTTGTTTGAAATTGAATTGGAGTGATTTGAAGTTTTATTGCTATCATGTGCACATGGGTAGTGTGATTTTACTCACTAGACCTTATTCTATTCTAATTCCCCATCCACTCTAAACCCATCAGATGCCTCCAAGACGTGACCCCAGATTCAACTTTCCGTTGGAGCTCACCCAATCGATCCAGCAGCAGAATGCTCTTATGCAGATGCTCATTCAGAACCAGAACTAGAACCAGAACCACCACAACAACAATCCACCGCCGCCACCCCCAGTTGACAGTCTTACCTGTTTTCTGAGGCTGAACCCACCCGTGTTCTCCAGCAGCACGGAGCCGATCGTCGCAGATGACTGGCTACGCAAGATAGGAAGGGAGCTGGCCACAACAGGATGCAATGATGTTGAGAAAGTGAGGTTTGCCGCCCACCAGCTGGATGGACCGGCAGCTGCTTGGTGGGAGAACTACACCGCCACATACCCCATGGAGAGTGTGACTTGGACTCAGTTCCAGCAGGCGTTCTGCACTACTCATGTCTTAGCTGGAGCCATGAGTATGAAGAAGAAGGAATTTCGCAGCTTGCGCCATGGAGGACGCACGGTATCTCAGTATGTTGATGAGTTCAGTAGGTTGGCCCGTTATGCCCAGAGGACGTGGCCACTGATGTAGCCAAGCATGAGAAGTTTCTGGAGGGACTGAACAATGAGTTGGGAGTTGAGTTGACTGTGGCGACCTTTTCAAACTATCAGGAGCTAGTTGATAAGGCTACCATTCTCGAAGGCAAGCACCAGCAGATGGAGAATCGTTAGAGGAAGTACGGTCACGAGAAGTATAACTCTAGAGTTTAACAGAAACCCCACTACAGCCCGTACTCAGGAAGTTCTGGATCAGGCACTAGCAAGTTTTGAGGGAATCATCATAACCATGGAGGTCACATTCAGCATGGAGGAAATGGACACAACCACCATGGTCACAAGCATGGCAATGGCAATGGGGTAAATGGCAATTAGCAACATTTCAACTCTTCGACACCGATGAAGAAGGATCTGAGTCACATCACCTGCTTCAAGTGCAAGAAGACAGGTCACTGCTCCAACGAGTGTCCTGAGGTGCAGAATGAAAATGGAAATGGCAATGGGAATTCTAGAGGCAAGAAGCCCAATCCTTTCACTAAGGGGCATGTGAATCATGTCAATGTGGAAGAGGTCTATGAGCAGCCTGACGTAGTGATTGGTAAGTTCTTGGTTAATTCATTTCCAACATTCATTCTTTTTGATACTGGTGCATCACATTCATTCATATCAAGGGGATTTATGGATAAACATAAGTTACCTACCATAGCTCTTAAGTCACCCATTCTAGTGAGTTCCCCAGGAGCTGAGTCTATGGCTAGTCAGGGATGTTTCCAATTGCCTTTGAACATAGGGGGACATGTTTTTCCCACAGATATGATCATACTAGAGTCACAAGGGTTGGATGTAATCCTAGGGATGGATTGGATGTGCAAGTATGAGGGAAACATTGATTGTGCTAGTAGATCAATTTTTCTCACCACCCCAGAGAAGAAGAGGATCAAGTATGTATCCAGGCTTAAGCCTAAGAGGACTCGGGTGAACTCTCTCACGGGAGATGTCCAAGAAGAAGTACTAGTGGTGAAGGATTATCCCTATGTATTTCCGGAGGAGTTACCGGGTATGCCGCCAGATCGAGAGATTGAGTTTTTGATTCACTCGCTGCTAGGCACAGGACCTATCTCCAAGAGGCCGTATCGGATGACCTCTAATGATTTGGAGGAAGTCAAGAAACAGATTAAGGAGTTCCTAGAGAAAGGGTATATTCGCCCGAGTTAATTACCTTGGGGATCCCCAGTACTCTTAGTGGAGAAGAAGGATGGAACCTTGAGGATGTGTGTGGATTACCGCTCTTTGAACGAGGTGACCATCAAGAACAAGTATCCCCTACCTATGATCAATGACTTGTTTGACTAGCTAGAGGGAGCTAGTGTTTTCTCCAAGATCGATCTTCGATCGGGTTATCACCAGTTGAAGATCCGTGAGAAGGATATACCCAAGACAACTTTTACCACAAGGTATGGGCTTTATGAGCATACAGTCATGTCCTTTGGTTTGACTAATGCCCCTGCCTATTTTATGAGCATGATGAACAAGGTGTTCATGGAGTTCGTGGATAAGTTTGTTGTGGTACTCATTGATGACATATTGGTTTACTCCAAGAATGAGGAGGAACACGCTGAACATCTACGCTTAGTTTTGGAGAAGCTCAGAGAACATCAACTTTATGCCAAGTTCAGCAAGTGTGAGTTTTGGCTCAAGCAAGTTGGATTCCTTGGACATGTAGTGTCAGGTGAAGGGATTGCAGTGGACCCTACCAAGGTAGCGTCAGTCACAGAATGGAATGCACCCACCACAGTTGGCGAGATTCACAGTTTCCTTGGACTTGCAGGATATTACCAGAGATTTATTGAGAATTTCTCTAAGATTGCAAGGCCCATGACAGCGTTGTTGAATAAGGACACCAAGTTCGTTTGGACTGAGGAGTGTGAAGCCAGCTTTCAAGATTTGAACAAGCGTTTGGTTACAGCCCCAGTGCTAATCCTGCCTCACGTACACAAGGACTTTCACGTGTATTGTGATGCTTCACGTCAGGGACTTGGAGGAGTTCTTATGCAAGAGGGAAAGGTTGTAGCTTATGCTTCACGGAAGCTTCGACCTCATGAGTTGAACTATGCTAGGCATGATTTGGAGTTGGAAGATGTAGTGCATGCACTCAAGACATGTAGACACTATCTTATTGGGAATCGATGTGATGTTTGAATCTCAGGCAAAGGAGATGGTTGGAACTTATAAAGGATTATGACATGAGTCTGCATTATCATCCAGGAAAAGCCAATGTTGTGGCGGATGCTTTGAGCCGTAAGAGTTATGTTAATACCCTTACAGCAGGAGGTTTACCTCATGAGTTATGTGATGAGCTTAGAGACCTCCAGTTGGAAATAGTTCCAAGAGGTTATGTTGCCGCACTCGAGGTGCAGTCCACCTTGTTGGGAAGGATCAGAGAAGCCCAGAAGTTGGACCAAGGTATTGCTGAGATAAAGGAAATGATGAGCAAAGGGGAAGCAGAAGGATTCCGTGAGGATGAACATGGAACCATATGGATTGAGCAACGGATTTCTGTACCCAATGATCTAGAGATCAGGAAGTTGATTCTCCAGGAGTCTCATGACTCACCGTATTCAATACACCCAGGCAACACCAAGCTGTATTTGGACTTGAAGGAAAGTTTTTGGTGGGCCGGTATGAAGAGAGAAATTGCCGAGTATGTGGCAATATGTGATGTATGTCAGAGAGTAAAGGCAGAACATCAGAAACCAGCAGGTTTACTTCAGCTGTTGCCAATACCTGATTGAAAATGGGATAAACTTGGTATGGACTTTATCACGGGGTTACCCAAGACTCGTTCAGGTTATGATTCCATTTGAGTGATAGTCGATCGTTTGACCAAGGTTGCTCACTTCATTCTAGTGAAGACCACCTATACAAGTGCTAAGCTGGCAAAGATATATATGAACATGATCGTATGTCTGCATGGAGTTCCGAGGAGCATCGTATCAGATAGAGGAACACAATTTACCTCAAAGTTCTGGAAACAGTTACACGAAACTTTGGGTACCAGGCTAGAGTTTAGTACAGCCTTCCATCCGCAGACTGATGGGCAAACAGAGAGAGTCAATTAGATTCTGGAGGACATGTTGAGAGCTTGTGCGCTAGACTATGGGTCTAGTTGGGATGATAACTTACCCTACGTAGAGTTCTCGTACAAAAACAGCTATCAAGCCATTTTGCAGATGGCCCCTTTCGAGGCATTGTATGGCAAGAAATGCAGGACACCTTTGATGTGGAATGGAGTTGGAGATCGTAAAGTGTTTGGACCTGATTTGATCAGGGATTCTGAGGAGAAGGTCAAGTTGATTCATGACAGACTTAAGATAGCTTAGTCCATATAGAAGAGTTATGCTGATGCTAAATGCAAGGAAGTGACCTATGAAGTGGGAGATAGAGCATATCTTCGAGTGTCTCCACGTTGAGGTATTAAGAGATTTTTAGTCAAGGGAAAGTTAGCACCACGATTTGTGGGGCCATACAGAGTTTTGGAATGCAAAGGAGAGGTTGCATATCAGTTGGAATTACCAGAGGCTTTGTTAGGGGTTCATCATGTGTTTCATGTTTCCCAGCTGAAGAAGTGTCATGCAGAGATGGTGGACATTCCATTGAGAGATACAATGCCACTGGAGGCAATTCAGTTGGAGAATGATCTGACTTATGAGGAGAAGCATGTTAAGATTCTTGAGACTGCAGAGAGAGTCACTCGCACCAAGATCATCAGGTTCTGCAAAGTTCAGTGGAGTCACCACACCAAGGAGGAAGCTACTTGGGAATGAGAGGAAGATCTCAGGCAGGACCATCCGCACCTTTTTGTGGCCAACCCGAATCTCGAGGACGAGATTCATCTTAAGGGGGGTAGGTTTGTAACATCCCAATTTTATTAAATTTGGATGTTAATAGAATGATCCAATGCATATCATATTTCTTTGCATTTTGGAGTTTTTTGAAATATTCAAATAATATTTTTCCACTCAAGAAAAACAAATGAAAGGGGATAAGATGACTTCCTCAAACTTATAAAAGAGTGGGAAATTTTATTTTGAATATTATTTGAAGTTTTTGGAGTTTACTGGTATTTATTTTATTTGCAAAAAGTGCATTAATTGCATTAGGATTTTTTTCAAAATGTTCTGTGCTTAAATTAATGTTCATTAGGCTCTAAATATTGTATAGTTATTTTAGGAATTTTTGTGGTATTTTTATAAATTCGTTTCAATTTATTTAGGGCCACCTTTGTTTTCTGTCAAAAAAAAACACACACAGACTCACCGCAGTCTGGACCGAAACTAGGTTCGGCCTAGGTGAGGGAGTCCTGGACTAAGGGGTCCTCGGGCGTCCGGCCTGTTAGCCATGGGCCGGACTGATGGGCTGTGAAGATACGAAGACCAAAGACTGCACCCATTTTTGGATAGGACTCTCGTTGGCGTGGAAGGCAAGCTTGGCGACAGAATATGTGGATTCCTTTCTTTGTAACCGACCTTGTGTAACCCTAGATCCTCCCGGTGTCTATATAAACCGGAGGACTTAGTCCAGAGGAGATACATTATCATAACCATACAAGCGAGGCCTCTAGGGTTTAGCCATTACGATCTCGTGGTAGATCAACTCTTGTAATACTCATATTCATCAAGATCAATCAAGCATGACGTAGGGTATTACCTCCATGGAGAGGGCCCGAACCTGGGTAAAACATTGTGTCCCCTGTCTCCTACTACCATCGACCTCAGACGCATAGTTCGGGACCCCCTACCTGAGATCCGTCGGTTTTGACACCGACATTGGTTCTTTCATTGAGAGTTCCACTATGCTATCATCAAGAGGTTCGACGGCTCCTTCAACCATCTACAATGATGCTGCCCAAGGGGGGTCTTCCTCCCCGGACAGATCTTTGTGTTCGGCGGCTTCGCTCTGCAGGCCAACTCGCTTGGCCATCTGGAGCAGATCGAAAGCTACGCCCCTGGCCATCAGGTCAGATTTGGGAGCTTGAACTACGTTGCGGTCATCCACGGGGACTTGACCTTTGCTGGATTCGAGACAGCGGCTACCACTCCTGGCCACCCCCAGGGACATGACCTGAATCTGTCATCGGACTGCACCCAGGAGACAGCTCCCATAACCTCTCTGGCCTTAGATCCGGAGCAGACTGTAACACCCGGATAATTAAGCTATAGTAAAACTCTGCTAATGATGCCACATCACTTCAATTACTGTTTATAAACTCGTGTTGATTCGAACCGATACGGAATTCAAATTCAAAATCGAGTCGAATGATAAAAAATTTCAAACATTGAAACAAAAATGTTCGGGGGGTGCCCAATATTACATTGGTAATTATTGTGGAGAAAATACTTTTCTAGAAAATGCCTAAATATTTTAAAGTAAACTAAAATAGAAAATAAAATAAATAAAAGAAAAACAATAAAAACGGAAAACAAAACAAAAGAGAAAAAGAAAACCCCCACCTCCAGGTTCACAAAGTTCAGCCCTCGCTTGTTGAAGAATTCAGAAAGCTGAACCTCCATATAGTTCCTCCGGGTGCACTCGCGCCCCCTCCTCCCGAGTGCCGCAAGATGAACCTCCACGTTGTTACCCAGGGTTCTCTCAATACCCTGGTTGCTATACTGGATCTCATGAATAGCGTCAAAACAATACAGAAGTATGACTCTCAAGCCCACAAGATCAAGCGCTACCTCGCAGAAGGAAAGCCCTCATTCTCCACTATTGCTAATGATGAAACCTTGTACTTCAAGGGCCGCCTAGTGGTGCCATGTTCAGAGGAAATCCAGGATATGAGACAGGGGGTTATGCAAAAAGCTCATGATACGCCTTTGCCTATTCATCCCGGTAGTACAAAGATGTACCAAGACATACGTCAGAGATTCTGGTGGTCTAATATGAAGCAAGACATTGCTCGATATGTTGCTGAGTGTGACATTTGCCGTCGTATCAAAGCTGAACATCAAAGGCCTCCTAGAACTCTGCAGCCTATCTCTATTCCTGAATGGAAATGGGACCATGTTGAAATGGACTTCGTCACTGGATTTCCCAAATCGTAGAAAGGTAATGATGCTATTCTTGTCGTCAATGACCAGCTTTCTAAAGTTGCACATTTTCTGGCGGTCAAGGAAACAATCACTGCTAGTCAGCTTGCAACTCTCTACATGTCCAGAATTGTTTCACTTCATGGTATTCCACTGGTTATCAGTTCAGACCATGGCAGCTTGTTCACTTCAAGATTCTGGGCAAGTTTCCAAGAAGCTATGGGTACTCATATGTCGTTCAGTACTGCGTTTCATCCTCAGTCGCAAGGACAAGTTGAACGTGTCAACCAAGTTCTCGAAGACATGCTTCGAGCTTGTGTAATTTCCTTCGGCAAGAAATGGGAGGAATCTCTTTCGCATGCCGAGTTCTCTTATAATAATAGCTATCAAGCTAGTCTGAAGATGGCCCCCTTCGAAGTGTTATATGGATGAAAGTGTTGGATACCTTTGAACTGGTCAGAAACTAGGGAACGTCCACTCTTCGGTCCCGATATTATCCAACATGCCGAAGAACAAGTCCACATTATTCGTGAGAATCTCAAGACTGCTCAGTCATGTCAGAAGAGTCAGTATGACCATCATCATAAGACATGGTCTATCAACCTAGCGAAAAGGCTTATCTTCGTGTTACACCAGTGAAGGGTGCTCACCGCTTTGGGATCAAGGGCAAGCTAGCTCCTCGCTATATCGGTCCCTTCACTATTCTCGAAAGGCGTGGAAAAGTGGCATACCAACTGGAGATTCCGACGAACCTTTCTCAGGTTCATGATGTGTTCCATGTGTCACAGCTCCGCCGTTGCTTCAAGGACCCAATCCGAGCAGTGGATCATGAAGTGCTCGAATTGCAACAGGACCTCTCCTATAAAGAGCATCTGGTCCGCATTCTCGACCAAGCTGAATGCCGCACATGTCAGAAAGCGATCAAGTTCCTCAAGGTCCAGTGGTCGCATCACTCTGAAGATGAAGCCACGTGGGAGCGCGAGGACCGCCTGCGTGATGAATACCCCACACTGTTCCCCTCTACCTCCTAAAATCTCGGGACGAGATTTCTTGTAGTGGAGGAGTTTTGTAACGCCCGGATAATTAAGTTACAGTAAAACTCTGTTAATGATGCCACGTCACTTTGGTTACTGTTGATAAACTCGCGTTGATTCGAAACCGATACGGAATTCAAATTAAAAATCGAGTCGAACGATAATTTTTTTCAAACATTGAAAAAAAATGTTCGGGTGGTGGCCAATATTACATTGGTAATTATTGTGGAGAAAATACTTTTCTAGAAAATGCCTAAATATTTTAAAGTAAACTAAAACAGAAAAGAAAATAAATAAAAGAATAAAAATAAAAATAGAAAACAAAACAAAAGAGAAAAAGGAAACCCCCCAACCCCCCAGAGCCAACTGGCCCAGCTAACCAACAACTGGGCCGGCCCCAAACCGACCAGCCGGCCCCCTGCCTCGTCTCCCTTCCCTGTTCCCCCGACCCGGGTCAGAACAGGGGCGCACTCCTGCCCAACCGCCTCGTCGGCACCGGCGCCGGGAGGGGATAAGATCGCCAGCGCCGCGCCTCCTCGGGTCTCCTCCCCACTCCACCTCACGCTCCCTCTCGGCCTCTCCGCTCAGATCCACCCCACCACCCCCGAGCGCCACCGCCGCCATGGCTCCGGCCTAGCCACGGCCACCATGCCCACCTCGCCGCCCCACTGTGTCTCCAAGGGCCGCCGTCGTCCGCTGCTTCGATTGGTGCACCCCGTTCGAGTTTGGAGCCACCGCAACGCCCACGATGCCGCCGTCTTCCTCCTCTGCTCCGACGAGCTTCGCCGCCGCTCTTCACCAACTCCGGCGACGCCCCTGCTGCTACTAAACCCCCAAGGGCCACAGTGTGTGCCACTCGATGAGCCCCCGCTGCCTTCTCTCTTGCGCGCGCCCTAGCTAGCTGTCGCCGTAACACCCGAACGCAGCGCCACGGAGTGATATGTCTCCGTCGTATCTACTTTTCCAAACACTTTTGCCCTTGTTTTGGACTCTAACTTGTATGATTTGAATGGAACTAACCCGGACTGACGTTGTTTTCAATAGAATTACCATGGTGTTATTTATGTGCAGAAACACACGTTCTCGGAATGACCTGAAACTTCACGGAGCGACTTTTCAGAAAATATGAAAATACCTGCAAAAGATGAAGGCCAGGGGGCCCACCATCTGTCCACGAGGGTGGGGGGCACGCCTGCCCCCCTAGGGCGCGCCCCCTACCTCATGGGCCCCCTGTTGCCTCTCCGACTCCAACTCCATATATTGTGTTTCGGGGAGAAAAAAATCAGAGAGAAGAAATCTTTGCGTTTTACGATACGGAGCCGCCGCCAAGCCCTAAAACCTCTCGGGAGGGCTGATCTGGAGTCCGTTCGGGGCTCCGGAGAGAGGAATCCGTCACCATCGTCATCATCAACCATCCTCCATCACCAATTTCATGATGCTCACCGCCGTGCGTGAGTAATTCCATCGTAGACTTGCCGGACGGTGATGGGTTGGATGGGATCTATCATGTAATCGCGTTAGTTTTGTTAGGGTTTGATCCCTAGTGTCCACTATGTTCTGAGATTGATGTTGCTATGACTTTGCTATGCTTAATGCTTGTCACTAGGGCCCGAGTGCCATGATTTTAGATCTGAACCTATTATGTTTTCATCAATATATGAGTGTTTTTGATCCTATCATGCAAGTCTATAGTCACCTATTATGTGTTATGATCCGTTAACCCTGAAGTGACAATAATCGGGATACTTACCGGTGATGACCGTAGTTTGAGGAGTTCATGTATTCACTATGTGTTAATGCTTTGTTCCGGTTCTCTATTAAAAGGAGGCCTTAATATCCCTTAGTTTCTGTAAGGACCCCGCTGCCACGGGAGGGTAGGACAAAAGATGTCATGCAAGTTCTTTTCCATAAGCACGTATGACTATATTCGGAATACATGCCTACATTACATTGACAAACTGGAGCTAGTTTTGTGTCACCCTAGGTTATGACTGTTGCATGATGAACCGCATCCGGCATAATTCTCCATCACCGATCAATTGCCTACGAGCTTTCCATATATTGTTCTTCGCTTATTTACTTTCCCGTTGCTATTGCTATCATCACTAGAAAATACCAAAAACATTGCTTTTACTACCGTTACCTTTTGTTACCGTTACCACTACTATCATATTATTTTGCTACTAAATACTTTGCTGCAGATACTAAGTTTCCAGGTGTGGTTGAATCGACAACTCAGCTGCTAATACTTGAGAGTATTCTTTGGCTCCCCTTGTGTCGAATCAATAAATTTGGTTTGAATACTTTACCCTCGAAAACTGTTGCGATCCCCTATACTTGTGGGTTATCAAGACTATTTTCTGGCACCGTTGCCGGGGAGCATAGCTCTATTCTTTGAGTCACTTGGGATATATATATATCTGCTTATCATTATGAAGAACTTGAGAGATCCAAAAACCAAGATCTATCCCTCAACTACGAGGGGAGGTAAGGAACTGCCATCTAGCTCTGCACTTGATTCACCTTCTATTTTGAGTAAGCTTGCGACACCTACACCTGCTTCTGCTATTCGTTCTGATATGCCGCATGTTATTGATGATGCCACTTCTGCTATGCATTATACTTATGATGAGAGTACTTCTATGCTTGATACTACTGTGCCACTTGGTAAATTTCTTGATGAACAACTTGCTAGAGCTAGAGAAATTGAAAATATTGAATCTGATGATACTGATGAAAGTCATGATGAAGAATCACTTGTTATTCCTAAGGGTTATGTTTTTGATCAAGAAGCTTCTTTAGCTGTTTTAGCTTGCAAAAATAGAAATGAACTCAAAAGGTTATTAGCTAAATGGAGTAAGCAATCTCTAAATGCTAGAATGAAACATGACCCTGCTTTTGCTACTTCACCTATCTTTGTTACTGATAAGGATTATGAATTCTCTGTTGATCCTGATATAATTACTTTGGTTGAATCTGGTCCTTTTCATGGTTATGAATCTGAAACTGTTGTGGCACATCTTACTAAATTGAATGATATAGCCACCATGTTCACTAAAGATGAGAGAACTCGTTACTTTTACATCCTTAAAATATTTCCGTTCTCATTAAAGGGTGATGCCAAGATATGGTTTAATTCTCTTGATCCTGGTTGTGTGCGTAGTCCCCCAGGATATGATTTATTACTTCTCTGCTAAATATTTCCCTGCTCATAAGAAACAAGCTGCTTTAAGGGATATATATAATTTTGTGTAAATTGAAGAAGAGAGTCTCCCACAAGATTAGGGGAGGCTTCTCCAATTACTTAATGCTTTGCCTGATCATCCTCTTAAGAAAAATGAAATACTTGATATCTTTTATAATGGACTAACCGATGCCTCCAGAGATTACCTGGATAGTTGTGTTGGTTCTGTTTTTAGGGAAAGAACACCGTATGAAGCTGAAATTCTATTGAATAATATGTTGACAAATGAAAATAATTGGACACCTCCGGAGCCGATTCCTGAGCCTATTCCTAAACCAACTCTGAAGAAGAGGGGTATTCTATTTCTCAGTCCTGAAGATATGCAAGAGGCAAAGAAATCTATGAAAGAAAAAGGTATTAAAGCTGAAGATGTTAAGAATTTACCTCCTATTGAAGAAATACATGGTCTTAATTTACCGCATGTTGAAGAAACATATAATCTTAATCCATTACCTATTGAAGAAACTCATGGTCTTGATAACCCGACACAGGTAGTAAAGGTAAATTCTCTCTACAGATATGATAAAGCTGAAATCCCATTTACTAAATTTGCTAGCCCATGCTTAGATGAGTTTGATAAATTTATGGCCAAGCAAGAAGACTTTAATGCTTATTTTGGTAGACAATTTAAATACAATTCAAATATGCTTGAACACTTGGGTGATTATATGGCTAATGTCAAAAGTGAACTTAAACTTATTAGTAAACATGCTTCTATGGTTACCACTCAAGTAGAAAAAGTATTTAAAGCTCAAAATGATTTGCTCAATGAATTGAATAGTAAAGATAATGATAATGCTGTTAGAGTGGCTACTAGAACTGGTAGAATGACTCAAGAACCTTTGTATCCTGAAGGCCACCCTAAGAGAATTGAGAAAGATTCTCAGAGAAATAATATAGATGCACCTAGTTCGTCTAAAAAGAAGAAAAAGAAAAATGATAGGACTGTGCATGCTTCTAGTGAACCTATTACTGAAACACCTGAGAATCCAAATGATATTTCTATTTCTGATGCTGAAACTCAATCTGATAATGAACCTGAAACTAGTGATAATGTTAATGATAATGTTCATAATGATGCTCAACCTAGTAATGATAATGACATAGAAATTGAACCTGCTGTTGATCTTGATAACCCACAATCAAAGAATCAATGTTATGATAAGAAAGACTTTGTTGCTAGGAAACATGGTAAAGAAAGAGAACCAAGGGTTCAGAAACCCATGCCATTTCCTCCCAAACCATCCAAGAAAAAGGATGATGAGGATTTTGAGCGCTTTGCTGAAATGATTAGACCTATCTTTTTGCGTATGCGATTAACTGATATGCTCAAAACCAATCCTTATGCTAAGTACATGAAAGATATTATTACAAATAAAAGAAAGATACCGGAAGCTGAAATTTCCACCATGCTTGCTAATTACACTTTTAAGGGTGGAATACCAAAGAAACTTGGAGATCCCGGTGTACCAACTATACCATGCTCCATTAAAAGAAATTATGTTTAAAACTGCTTTATGTGATCTTGGAGCCAGTGTTAGTGTTATGCCTCTCTCTTTATATCGTAGACTTGATTTGAATAAGTTGACACCTACTGAAATATCATTGCAAATGGCTAATAAATCAACTTCTATACCTGTCGGTATTTGTGAGGATGTGCCTATTGTAGTTGCAAACATTACTATTTTAACAGACTTTGTTATTCTTGATATTCCCGAGGACGATAGTATGTCTATTATTCTTGGAAGACCCTTTTTGAATACTGCAGGGGCTGTTATTGATTGCACTAAAGGCAATGTCACTTTTCATGTTAATGGTAATGAGCATACGATAACCTTTCCGAGGAAACAACCTCAAGTTCATAGTATCAAGTCTATTGGAATAATGCCATCGATTATATTTGGAGGTTTTGAATTTCCTCTTCCTACTGTCAAGAAGAAATATGATATTCTTATTATTGGGGATGTGCATATCCCCGTTGAGGTAACATATTGTAATTCGAAATTTCTCCAGTTCCATGTTATTCGGAATGAGTTCGTTAACAAGACTTGATCAGCCTTCTAGTGGATTCCTTTTGATGATCATGAGATGGATGAAACTAGAAGGCACAACCTTCTGTACCCCACTTTTACTTTCTGATATTTATATTAAATAAAATAAAAATAAATATTTTTTCTGTCTGTTATCTGATTATCCGTGTAATATAAAAATACCTTGAAAATAAAAGTTCTCCAAATGCCCTGAAATTTAAATATGATTTTTTCTAGAATATTTGAGAATATTTGGCACTGAGAACACAACAGGGGGTCAACCACCTGCCCACGAGGGTGGAGGGCGCGCCCTACCCCCTGGGCGCGCCCCCCTGCCTCGTGGGCCCATGGTGTCCCTCCTCCACTTATCCTTTCACCCACACACTCCTTCCTCCCACAAACATGAATAACCATCTCAAACACGAGTTCTAGCTCACTTTGCTGCCATTTTCGATCTCCTTGCTCAAAGCACCTCTCATAAAACTGCTTGGGGGAGATTGTTCCTTGGTATGTGACTCCTCCATTGGTCCAATTTTTTTTCTAGTGCTTTATTCATTGCAAATTTTTGCTGCTTAGGTGACCCTGTTCTTGAACTTGCATGTTAAATTTATATGGTTCCAAGTAGTTTTGATGCATGATATAGACTCTAGGCACTTGTAGGAGTAGTTTCTATCAATGTTATTGAGTTTGGTTTACTTTTATTTTGAAGTTACTAAAAATTTCAGAATTTTTCAGAAAATGATGAGGATACTTTTGAGGGGCTCATCGAGCCAAAGCTCGAAGGAAAAGGCACTTGAGCCTAAGTATAATCTGCCGCGCACCACGGAGGTTAGGGCGTGTAAATGGCCTTCCGAGGATTTCTTGAGAGCGGCCGGGATTTATGAAGATTTTCATGAATTGGCTAAGAATGCAAGCCTCACCTCTTTCCTCCACGACCAATGCGATCAATATCTCTTACTCACAAATATCTTTGTGCAAAACTTTCATTTCCATTCTAGGAGCTCACCACCTACGGTGGAATTTTATTTATATGATGAGCACAAGGAGATGTCACTTTATGATTTTTGTCGGGTTTGTTTAGTCCCTTTTGAGGGCAAGACAGAAGAACCACATCGCGATGATGTGGAGGGGTTTATTGATACTATCACTGTAGGGGAAACAAGGAAGGTTTCCGATGCATGAATCACTAGCATACATTTTCCCGTTTTACGTTATTTTGCACTATTTGCTAGTCGTTGCTTAACTGGCCGCGGAAACTGTGGAAACCTTAGTATCCCTGATATTATTATTTTGCTCCACGGTTTATATGGTGATAACTCTGTTAGTATGGGCGGCATTATTGCCAAACGGTTAAGTCTGAACCGTACAAAGGGCCCCATCTTTGGAGGCATCTATGCTTCACGCCTAGCTGCACATTTTAACATACCTATTAGGCGTTATGAGAAGGAAGAAAAAGTGTTGCCTCGTGTTTATCTAGATTATAAAAGTATGGTGTCACATGATTTTATTGTTAAGAATAGGGAAGGAGAGCTTAAATATCAATTGTTCTTTAATAACCATCATCCTGAGACTATTACCCTGCCTGCTCCTTCTTTGTTTGATTTATCTATAGGCCAGTACCTTGTTCTGTTGAAGGCTATTCACGCCTACTGGAACCCTGCACCAGCCATGGAGCCAGAGCCGGAACCACAAGTTGATCCTTCACGACAGTCAAATTACCAGTGGGATCCGGAGATGATTGTCAGCCAGTGGCAATCGGAGTCTTCCTCTTCTTCTTCTCAGTACAACCCCAACTATTATTATGGATATCCACCAGGCCAGCCATGGCCATAGACCAACTTAGGCCAAAAGCCTAAGCTTGGGGGAGTACGTATTTCCCACCGACATTACATTTATGCTCACACACTGATTGCTAGATGTCGGTGCTCATACTTTTTCATTGTATCATCCATGCTAGTTTATTTTCCTTTTTATGCTTTCTTCTTGTATGTTTAATAAACCTTAAGAAAAACCAAAAAAAATTAGTTGTAGCTTTTAATCAGTTTAATTTCCATGCTTGTAGTAGTAATTAAAAACAAAACCCGAAAAGATTTCCTGTTCTTCTTTTGCTTGTTGGGAGCTTTCCCGTGTAAATAGTTTTATTTCTTTTCTTTTCTTTTCTTTGGGGGTCGATAGGAGAAGACCATAATTAAATTGTTGAAGTGGCTCTTATATGCATTATTTTTTATCTGACAAAAGAGTCCATATTGTCTTGTCTTCTCCTTTTTATTGAATGCTTGCAGATTCCAGCATAGTCCAATGCACGTGCACTATTATTATTATTCACATCGTTCGGTCGTGCAAGTGAAAGGAAATTATGATGATATATGATGGACTGGCTGAGATAAGAAAAGCTGGTATGAACTCGAACTCTTTTGTTTTTGTAAATATGATTAGTTCATCGTTCCTGATTCAGCCTATTATGAATAAACATGTTTGCAATGATAATTAGAGATCATAGTTTCTTGTGCCTTGCTTGATTAGTTATGAGTTATAATGGTTTACCTTGCGTGCTAACATGCTATTGAGATAGTTATGATGTGGTATGATAGGGTGGTATCCTCCTCTGAATGATTTAAGTGACTTGACTTGGCGCATGTTCACGCATGTAGTTGAAACAAAATCAACACAGCCTTCACGATATTTATGTTCATGGTGGATTATATCCTACTCATGCTTGCATTCGGTGTTGATTAATTTTAATGCATGTTCATGACTATTGTCGCTCTCTAGCTGGTCGCTTCCCAGTCTTTTGCTAGCCTTCACCTGTACTAAGCGGGAATACTGCTTGTGCATCCAATCCCTTAAACCCCAAAGTTATTCCACATGAGTCCACTATATCTACCTATATATGGTATCTACCTGTCGTTTCAAGTAAATTTGTATGTGCCAAACTCTAGACCTTCAAATAAATATCCTGTTTTGTATGCTCGAATAGCTCATGTATCAACTAGGGTTGTCCATATCTTCCATGTTAGGCGGGTTATTCTCAAGAGGAGTGGACTCCGCTCCTCACTCACGAGATAAATGGCTGGTCACCGGGATGCCCTGTCCCATGCTTTATGCAAACTAAATAAAAATAATTGCAAACAAAACTCCCCCTAGGACTCTTGTTAGTTGGAGGCACTCGTTGTTTCGAGCAAGCCATGGATTGATGCTTGTTGGTGGAAGGAGGAGTATAAACTTTACCATTCTGTTTGGGAACTGCCTATAATGTGTGTAGCATGGAAGATATCGCCATCTCTTAGTTGTTATGTTGACAATGAAAGTATACCGCTCAAAATATTATTCACCTCTATTTCAAAACCGAGCTCTTGCACCTCTACAAATCCCTGCTTCCCTCTACGAAGGGCCTATCTATTTACTTTTATGCTGAGTCATCATCCTCTAAAAAGCACCAGTTGGAGAGCACCGCTGTCATTTGCATTCATTATTGTTAATTTACATTGAGTATGACTTGACTAGATCTCTTTTACCATGAATTACAATGTCTAGTCAGTCCTTGGTCTTTAAAGGTGCTCTGAATTTATGTTTTGCGGTCTCAGAAAGGGCTAGGGAGATACCACCTTGTTATATCATATTATGATTGTTTTGAGAAAGTGTTGTCATCCGAGATTTATTATTATGGCTCGCTAGTTGATTATGCTATTGATATGAGTAAACTTGAGACCTATGCGTTATTGCAAATGTGGTTACTTATAATCTTTGCTGAAAACTTGAATGCTGGCTTTACATATTTACAACAACAAGAGCAAACAGAGTTTGTAAAAGTTTTTCTTTATCACTTTCAGTTTGTCAACTGAATTGCTTGAGGACAAGCAAATGTTTAAGCTTGGGGGAGTTGATACGTCTCTGTCGTATCTACTTTTCCAAACACTTTTGCCCTTGTTTTGGACTCTAACTTGCATGGTTTGAATGGAACTAACCCGGACTGACGCTGTTTTCAGCAGAATTACCATGGTGTTATTTATGTGCAGAAACAAACGTTCTCAGAATGACCTGAAACTTCACGTAGCGACTTTTCAGAAAATATGAAAAATACCTGCAAAAGATGAAGGCCAGGGGGCCCACCACCTGTCCACGAGGGTGGGGGCATGCCCCCTACCTCGTGGGCCCCCTGTTGCCTCTCCGACTCCAACTCCAACTCCATATTTTGTGTTTCGGGGAGAAAAAAATCAGAGAGAAGAAATCATCGTGTTTTACGATACGGAGCCGCCGCCAAGCCCTGAAACCTCTCGGGAGGGCTGATATGGAGTCCGTTCGGGGCTCCGGAGAGGGGAATCCGTCGCCGTCATCATCATCAACCATCCTCCATCACCAATTTCATGATGCTCACCGCCGTGCATGAGTAATTCCATCGTAGGCTTGCTGGATGGTGATGGGTTGGATGTGATCTATCATGTAATCGAGTTAGTTTTGTTAGGGTTTGATCCCTAGTGTCCACTATGTTCTGAGATTGATGTTGCTATGACTTTGCTATGCTTAATGCTTGTCACTAGGGCCCGAGTGCCATGATTTCAGATCTGAACCTATTATGTTTTCATCAATATATGAGTGTTTTTGATCCTATCATGCAAGTCTATAGTCACCTATTATGTGTTATGATCCGTTAACCCTGAAGTGACAATAATCGGGATACTTACCGGTGATGACCGTAGTTTGAGGAGTTCATGTATTCACTATGTGTTAATGCTTTGTTCCGGTTCTTTATTAAAAGGAGGCCTTAATATCCCTTAGTTTCCATAAGGACCCCGCTGCCACGGGAGGGTAGGACAAAAGATGTCATGCAAGTTCTTTTCCATAAGCACGTATGACTATATTTGGAATACATGCCTACATTACATTGACGAACTGGAGCTAGTTCTGTGTCACCCTAGGTTATGACTGTTGCATGATGAACCGCATCCGGCATAATTCTCCATCACCGATCCATTGCCTACGAGCTTTCCATATATTGTTCTTCGCTTATTTACTTTCCCGTTGTTATTGCTATCATCACTACAAAATACCAAAAACATTGCTTTTACTACCGTTACCTTTTGTTACCGTTACCACTACTATCATATTATTTTGCTACTGAAACAAACATGCAAGATACGATGGCTGGCGACGTACGCTGGAGGGTTCGCTTCGCAGCGGATCTGGTGACCGCATGTCACGTCACGCTTGACGATGGCGAGCTCTGGCTTCGCGGGGAGGCTCTCCGGATCGTGCTGCTCGATACTAGGGGGCACACGGTGGATGCACGCTACCTACGCCCTGGTGAGTGGATCGATATCGGGGACATCGTCGCTTTTCCTTGCCACTTTGCTAGGGTTTGTGACAGATCTCCGGCGAACGGAGGAATCTCCGGCGGGGATGCGCCGCCGCGTGGCTCACCGCGTGGGCTCGCGGTACACGGGAGCGTTCATGCGGATCGGGACATGCATCGCCGAGCACCACGTATGACAGATGGACCCGAGGTCCTGGGGCGCGGACCGGTCCGCCATGGGACGGATGCGCGACACGTAGGCGAGGGAAGATCCAACCGCCATGAGAGCGATGGAGCTAGGGTTTCCGGGGGCGCCGCGGGTATAAAACATACGGCTGCTACCCCTTCCCCCATTTTGGATCTCGACGAGGGGCTCGCCCACTTCTGGAGCGCTTCGCCTCTCGCCAGATCTAGGGTTCGTCCTAGCTTTGCTTGGTGGGAGGGTAAAATCCGTGGCGACCTGCGTTCTTTTGCCCAAGTAGTTGCCTCTCAATCCCCCACAAATCCCCTTGCTAGATTCAAAGAGAAGCCACCTACGAGATCTCTCATGAATCCTGCTGCTAGATCCAAAGATAAGCCACCTGTTGAGATGAGAGGGGATGGATTTGGTGCGGGCAGCCATGGGCGCGGCGCTGGGCGTTTCGATCGTGGCCACGACCGCGGCTTCGATTCTAACGTCTGGAAGCGCAAGATGGAGATGGGAAGCTCCTCCACCACCAACGACAAGTGGGATGAGGCGGCCGGCGGCCTGCAGGCGAACCGAACCCGGCAATCCCAATGGGATGGGGATGGCGGTGACCTGCAGGACTCTCAGGTGCCGGCGACGACCGATGGGCAGCAGGAACCTCCTCCCCACCGCCAGGAGCTGCGTGGTTGTGACACCGGAAGCGACAAGGCTCACCACGCCTTCGACAAGAACACTGCCGCTGCTGCTAACCGCGAGTACTCCTCCTCTGGTACTATTGCTCCTCGTGATACTTGTCAGATCTGCCATCTTCCTGGGCATTTCACTATTAGGTGTCCTCAAGCTCTCTGTGATAGATGTAAGAAGAGAGGTCACATGTCCTTTGTCTGCAATGAGTTCTTTCCTTGGGATTACACACCTGTGATGTGTGCTTTTCGAAGTAAGGGTCAGGGCTTCTTTTACATTCCTGATTATAGCGTGGATAGGTAGAGTAGGGATAACATTTTCAACATTGTTGTCACCATTACTGATGGCTCTGCTCAGACCAAAGATATTGAACACAAATTGAGTGTTTACGTTGGCCAGGGATGGCGTTGCTCTGCTAGATTCTTTGCTCCACAAAAATTTGTCATGAGAATGCCGAACCCTAGAGAGGTTGACAGAGCTCTTTTTGTTGAAAATATTAAGTTCAAAAAGTGTGGGGTCAGTGTCAAGTTTTCTCCTTGGTCTGAGGATATTGATTCTGAGGGGCTGTTAGAGATTGCCTGGGTTAAGGTCGGAAAAATTCCACCCAACAAGAGATGTGATAAAACTATAGCTTATGTGGGAGGCCTTGTTGGAATTACCCTGGAAGTTGATATGTCTACCATAAATCGCCCATCCTCTGTCGGAGCTAAAATCGGCTGTAGATCGATAGCTCAACTCCCTGCCACTGCTGAAGGGGTGCTTGCAGGACGTTTCTGCAGGTTTACCTATGAGGTTGAGGAGGTTTTGGTTAAAAATCATGTGGACACAGAAACTGTTGATCCTATTCCTGATGAAAGGACCAAGCCAGACCAGACTCCCAAGAGGAAACGTACTGAACAAGAAAAAGGGATGTTGCAGCCCGAGTCTGCTGGGCATGGCAATATTGGGGGCTCCTACCGTGGTGGCAAGGCCTGTCGCCTGCTATACGATGATAAAGTGGGATCTCCTTCTACTGAAAGTGATGGGGATAATTCTCTGCTCATTGAAACATTACAGAGAGAAATTGAGGAGAAAATGAAGGATGGTGAGGTAGCTTCTTCCAACTGGATTGTCCCCAGGAATCCTGTTGTCGTGGAGAAAACTGCTCAAGATATTCAGGTGAAGAAAGCCATACATAATAATTTTGCTTCACCCTGTCAGACTGCTTCTAACCATTCTCAGATTGTGGAGGTAACTGGTGAGGTGGACCCTGGGATCAAGACTTCGTGCAGCTATGTGGTACAACTCCCATCCCCTGAAAACACTGAAGAGATCATTCTCACTCCTCCACTAGCAACTGAAGCCCCACTGAGATTCAGCAAGCGTAACCTCTCTGGAATGCAGGACAAGGTGGAGGACAAGGCCAAAAAAATGGCTAGTAAGAGAAATTTGGAAGGTAATAATATTCCTGCCTCCAAAAATTCATTTGATGTGCTTTCTGATAATGAGTTAATTAGCAGAGCTAATAAGATAGGGGTAGAAATACCCAATGATGATTTCGTTGTTGTTAACATTATTAGAGAGCTTGAATGCGCCCGAAAAGAATTAGATGATAAAAAAGAAGATAATAATACTGATAAAGAGCAGGATAACATGACTGTGACATATGGCTTAGGCAGGAATACCCCTGTGAATTTAGAGTGGTTAGACCAGGAAGAGCATATTTTTGAGCGTGTTTCTTCTGTGAAACCTAAGCAGAAAAAACATAATAAATCCAATATCAAAATTCCTAGGCCTGTGACTAGGAGTCAGAAAAGAAAAAACACTGAGAAAGAATTGTTATGTAACCCTGCCCCGTCTCCTGGTAGGGTTACTCGAGCCAAATTCCACAAAAACGTTCCAAATGAGAGCCTCATTTGGAACTTCGAGGGAAAGGGATGGCCACCTGCCTCTCAGACATGATTAGTGACCATTCCCTTGACTTCCTGGGTCTAAAAGAAACTATAAAAAAGAGTTCACACCTAAGTGTTTGAGAAGAATTGACCCCTTTGACATATTCCAGTGGAACTGGGTGCCCTCTATGGGCAAATCTGGGGGCATTTTATGTGGTACGAGGAAAGATACTTTTGATATAGTATCCTGTGCTAAGGGCAAATATGTTCTACAACTAGCGCTGTTTGACAAAAAGAAGAAAATTCAATGGGGGCTGTTGGTAGTTTATGGATCGGCGCATGATGAGTTCAAAAATGAATTCCTGGTGGAGCTAGCATCCTTTTGTAGTGGCATGACCATACCCTACATTGTGGGGGGAGACTTTAACATCCTGAGACATTCGGGAGAGAAGAATAAGAAGATGGTGAACAATAAAGCCACTGACCTGTTTAACTCCATTATCAATACACTAGCTCTTAGGGAGATCCACATCAATGGGGGGAAGTATACCTGGACTAACAACCAGACTCATCCCACGCTAGAAAAGCTAGACCGAATCCTTATGTCTGAATGCTGGGAAGATATTTTCCCACTGGTCTCAGTGAGGAAATTAGTTCGGGAACTTTCTGATCATAACCCACTTCTGCTGTCCTCCGGGGAAGAGGGGCGCGAAGCCCCAAAACCCCGCGAATTTCGTTTTAACCTGTCCTGGATCAATGATGACAAGTTCATGCCCACTGTGAGGAGAATATGGGCTAGAAATGTGGCTTCATCAGATCCAATTGATGTCCTGAACATCAAGCTGAAAAGAATCAAAACTTATTTTAAAGGTTGGGGCTCAGATAAGTATGGGCACGATAAGAAAAGGAAAGAAGACCTATGTATGGAACTAGCTATGCTTGAGGAACTGGAAGAAGAAGATATATTGCCTCCTGACTTGTATAGTAGAAAAATGGATATCAACGCTGAGCTCTATGAGCTCCTGGTTAATGAGGAAATATTTTGGCTCCAACAGTCCCACGAGCGCTGGCTGCTCAAAGGAGACCTAAACACTGACTATTATCATAAAATTGCTAATGGACGGAAACGTAAAAATACAGTCCAATCACTTAAAGTGGGAGAGACATTGATTGAAGGCACGGACAATTTGATTGCACACGCCACCGAGTTCTACAAAGAGCTGTTCGGACCAGCCCCTGGTAACCGGGTTCATCTTGACCCGGGAACCTGGGCCCCTGAAGAGAAATTAGACGAAAAAGATAATAAGGATCTTTGTCGAGAATTTACAGAACAAGAGGTCAAAGAGGCTCTTTTCGATATGGCCCCTAATAGAGCCCCTGGACCCGATAATATCCCTGCTGAGTTCTATCAGGTGTGCTGGGATATAGTCAAAGATGACATTATGGCCCTTTTTAAAGCTTTCCACCAAGGGACACTGGATGTCCAGCGGCTTAATTATGGAGTTATTACTCTACTCCCTAAGGTTTCTGAAGCCGAGAAAATCCAACAATACATGCCTATCTGCTTGTTGAGATGCCCATATAAGTTGATCACCAAAGTTCTTGACCACAGAGTTGCCATTTATGCGAACAAACTCATTAGTACTACTCAAAACGCCTTTGTAAAAGGGAGAAACATCATGGACGGGGTCCTGTCCCTTCATGAAATCCTTAATTACACTTATGTTAAGAAGAAAGTGGGAATCATCCTTAAGTTGTACTTTGAAAAAGCCTATGATAAGGTGAATTGGGACTTTCTCCTAGAATGCCACAAGATGCGGGGCTTTGACAAAACCTGGTGTGGTTGGATTGAAAAGATACTTCACAATGGGACAGTGAGCATCAAATTAAATGGTAGTGTTGGGCCGTATTCTCAAAGCAAAAAAGGGGTTAGGCAGGGGGATCCACACTCTCCTTTCCTGTTCAATCTAGCAGTTGAGTGCCTCACTAAAATGATCAAAAATGCCCAAAAAAACAAATTTATTGTGGGCTTGGCTGCAGACCTCATCCCTGATGGGGTGGTAGTCCTACAATATGCGGATGATACAATCATTTGTATCGAGGATGATGTTTATAAGGCTGTCAACCTGAAGTTGCTGCTATATATGTTTGAAATGATGTCTGGCCTGAAAGTTAACTTTCAGAAAAGTGAGATCCTCCTTGTGGGTGGAGATGAAAATACGGTGAATAAATATGCAGAAATCTTCAACTGTGAGGTTGGCAGTTTCCCGCTCAAATACTTGGGAATGCCTGTGAGCTATGCTAATCTAAAATCTTCCGATTGGGAGTTTATTATTGGTAAGTACCTAAAGAGGTTCGAGGCCTGGATCGGCAACACTGCCTCAATGGGAGGGAGGCACACTCTGCTTGATTCTGTCCTCACACAGATATCTCTCTACCACATATCTATGTGGCTCATGAATAAGACTTTCATCGAGAGGCTAGACAAACACAGACGTAGGTTCTTCTGGCAAGGGTGCAACAAAAAGAGGAGATACTATCTTGTTAAATGGAGCAAGATATGTAGATCCAAAGACAAAGGGGGTTTAGGTATAAAAGATCTTAGAAAGCAAAATATTAGTCTCATGGTCAAATGGTGGTGGAAATTAGAGACACAAAACGGGCTATGGCAGGATATAGTCCGGGCCAGGTATCTTCGCAACACCTCTGTTGCTGAAGTTTCCCCCAAATTCTCCGACTCGCCCTGTTGGAAAGATTTGCTCAAGATTAAAGATATATATATGATGGGCAGAAAGATTGAAACTGGTGCTGGGAACTTGATTAGGTTGTGGAAAGATCCAATAAATGGGCTGACCCCATTTCAAGATCAGTATCCGCACTTGTTTGAAATCTGTAACTACCCAACAAGCACCCTAGACCAAAAAGATAGGCTTAACGACGCCTCTATGTTCAGACATAGGCTTACCCCTGAATTGTCCAAACAATGGGAAGATATGCGTGATGTAGTCAATAAAATTCCCCTTACTGAGAGGGATGATCGTATTTTCTGGGGACTCAACCAGAATGGCAAGTTCACCACTAAGTCAATATATAAGATGCTGGAGAAACCCCTGAGTGGGTGCCATTATAGATGGATTTGGAAAGCCAAGATCCCTCTTAAAATCAAGATCTTTCTGTGGCAAATGTCGCAAGACGCAGTCCTTACTAGAAAAGTGATGAGCAAAAGAAAATGGACAGGGAATCCCTGTTGCTCTTTCTGCAAACAGGTGGAAATGGTGCAACACTTGTTCTTTACTTGTCCTGTGGCCAGAATTGTCTGGCAATCCATTGGAGTAGCTCTTGGCACTAATAGATGCCCGTCGGACTACTGGCAATACTTCGTGTGGTGCCACAAATTCCTTCCTTGGAAGCAAAAGTTTTATACAGTGGGCTTAACGGCCGTATGTTGGGCCATTTGGTTGGCACGCAATCGAGCTACTTTGAAAAGAAACAAATTAAGACTCCTTTTGAGATTGTGTTTTCTCTATGTTCCTTTCTACTCTATTGGACAGGGCTTCAACAAGGAGAGGACGCCAAGGATCTTCGCGCTGGAGCTGAGATGATCAGGACTGGGATGATGCAGCTGATGAAGATGTGTGGTGCTGTCAAGCAACCAATCCAAGGTGCCCGATGCTCTCTGGAGATGCACTGGATGAGGAGATGACGGGCGCGCGATCTCAATACTGCTTCCCCTCGAGTTTCATGCGACTGTGTTTTTGATACTTTGATCTGATCTTTTGAGAATGTAATAGGTTAGGTGTTATGTTGTGCTATCCAGGTTTTCGCCCCATGATACTCGTTTCGATGGCGAGCGAGTATGGTGGGTTTCCTGGTAGTGCTAGAACTCGCTATACCTCTTTCCCTCCTCCTGTTCTTCTAGCTTGAACTGGTTGTATTTCCGTTCTTTGCAATGGAAAGGGGTAAAAAGCCCGGTTCTAAAAAATATTATTTTGCTACTAAATACTTTGCTGCAGATACTAAGTTTCCAGGTGTGGTTGAATTGACAACTCAGCTGCTAATACTTGAGAGTATTCTTTGGCTCCCCTTGTGTCGAATCAATAAATTTGGGTTGAATACTTTACCCTCGAAAACTGTTGCGATCCCCTATACTTGTGGGTTATCACGGAGCTCGTCGCCGACGAGTCTCCGATGACCAAATGGTCACGGGCCAGTGCCGGTTGCACTCACCGCACCCCGTAGATCCTCCCCAGCCTCTCCGTTTGTTCGTTAGCTTGCCGTAGCTCCGATCTTCTCGAGCTCCCGTACGCGTCGCTGCCCGCGCTCGTCGCCGGCAGCCGTCCGGTGACACTTTGGTCCCGGGCTCGTGTCATTGTGCTCGCGCGCGCACGTAGGCCTCGCCCCGCCCTTTCGTTTTCCCAATAGCGCGCCGCATCGCCGTTGCCATTGCTCGCTCGAAACACCCCGCCGCCGGCGAGGTCGTACTGCTCGTCTCCGGACACCGCAGCCCGCGAAACCACCACCAACCGACGCGTCGTCGTCTTGCCATTCTAACGCGCCCAGCCACGACCAAAATGATGCCCTGTGGGCGATTTCTGGTGAGGCCCGAGGACGTGCCGCCGCGAACAAGCTTGCTGGCGTGATTCCGACGAGTCGCCGACCGTCGCTGAGCTGGCCTGACGCATGGGCCCCCTTGTGTCGCTGACAGATGTGCAATGGGCGATGGGCCCAGACCCCTGCGCCATAGGATTTAGACCGGCGTGCTGAACTATTTGTTGTGCCTAGGTGGGGCTGCGACGTGTTGATCTTCCGAGGCTGGGCATGACCCAGGAAACTGTGTCCGGCCAAAGGGGATCGAGCGTGTTGGGAAATGTGGTGCACCCCTGCAGGGAAGTTATCTATTCGAATAGCTGTGTCCCTCGGTAAAAGGACGACCCAGAGTTGTACCATGACCTTATGACAACTAGAACTGGATACTTAATAAAATACACCCTTCCAAGTGCCAGATACAACCGGTGATCGCTCTCTCATAGGGCGACGAGGGGAGGATCACCAGGTAGGATTATGCTATGCGATGATACTCCGTGAACTTACCATCTACTCTCTTCTTCTGCTGCAAGATGGAGGTGGCCAGAAGCGTAGTCTTCGACAGGACTAGCTATCCCCCTCCTATTCTGGCATTCTGCAGTTAAGTCCACATATGCTACCCTTTTTACATTCGATACCAATGCATACATATGTAGTGTATCTCCTTGCTTGCGAGTACTTTGGATGAGTACTCACGGTTGCTTTGCTCCCCCCTTTTCCCCTTTCTATACCCGATTGTTGCAACCAGCCGATGGAGTCCAGGAGCCAGGTGCCACCGTCGATGACGACTCCTACTACACTGGAGGTGCCTACTACTACGTGCAAGCCGCTCACGACGACCAGGAGTGGTTCAGGAGGATCCCGGGCAGGAGACCTGCGCCTCTTTTGATATGTATCCCAGTTTGTGCTAGCCATCTTATGGCAACTTGTTTAACTTATGTCTATACTCAGATATTGCTGCTTCCGCTGACTCGTCTATGATCGAGCTCTTGTATTTGAGCCCTCGAGGCCCCTGGCTTGTAATATGATGCTTGTATGACTTATTTTATTTGTAGAGTTGTGTTGTGATATCTTCCCGTGAGTCCCTGATCTTGATCGTACACATTTGCATGTATGATTAGTGTACGATTGAATCGGGGGCGTCACACAGACTGCGCCATCAAAGGACGGGAAGCTCAACCCCGCCACGGAGGCCACAAATTCCCCAGTGTTGGAGCCGCACATAGACTTGATCTCGCATGATACCTGTTCCACCGGAACTCCGGACTCATCTCCGGCCATAAGTTCCGAACCATGTGAGCCCGCGGACGCCGAACTTGATTGTTTATCGATCTTCGAATTCAGCGCCGCAGACATCTTCCAGCACTCTCCTTTGGGTGACATGCTAAAATCATTAAAAAACCTGTCCTTGACGGAGGACTCACATCCGAACTCTATCCGGTCCAAACTAGGGGCTGACGGTGGAGAATTTTGCTTCCCACCCGCCACCCACTTTATAGCCATGGTCAAGGATTTGACCGACACACTTGATTACGACTCCAAGGACATCGACGGTATGGACGACGATGCCGGAGAAGAAGAGGCCCAAAACCCGCCGTTCATCGGACGCTGGACGGCCAGTTCCTCGTATGATGTATACATGGTGGATGCACCAAAGGAGAACAGCGGCGATGATAAGGAAGATCCAGCTGAGGATAAACCTTCCGAAATACAATCCAAGCGTCGGCGTCAGCGGCGCCGCTCTAAGTCACGCCGTAGTAAAGACAGCAACACCGGCATAGGAGAAGATAACAATCCAGAAGGTGCTGAAGACAACGAAGACCCCATTGAAACAGCTAATGAACAAGATGAACGGGAAGATGGGCAGGTTAGCCCTGGTAAACAGGCCACGCACGAAGACTCAGAGGACGGAAGTTATCTTCCACTCTTCGAGGATGAGGTGAGCCTCGGTACCGACGATTTCATTGTGCCTGAGGATCCTCTTGAGCAGGAGCGCTTCAAGTGCCAGCTAATAGCCACTGCAAGGAGCCTGAAAAAGAAGCAGTGGTAGCTTCAAGCTGACCAAGATTTGCTCAATGATAAATGGATCATTGTCCTAGCAGCCGAAGAATACGGCCTCAAGCGCCCAACCAAAAGCTACCCAAAGCTCAAATTGCTACCTCAGTTTGACGAGGAGGCGCCCGAATACATACCACCATCGTACAATGCGGCTGACCGACCACCACGTGGTTGATACAAAACGGCAACTAGCGCCGAACACCAGCCCGCCCTGCCTCATTGCATAGGTAGAGGTAAATTAGCCCATTGCCATACATATGACCTCCGGCAAAACCTAAACAATAAAGCAGGACATACCAGATCAATCTACGGATCGCGAGGACGTGCCTCGACACACAACGACGGCCACCTATTAGGACATGACAAACTTAGTCATGCGCGGGCTAAAAACCGCAGACGGACTACATCAGAGCTGCGTCGCGATACATCCCGATATAGAGGCGCCGCACACCCTCATTGCTTCACTGATGAGGTCATGGATCATGAATTCCCAGAAGGGTTCAAACCCGCGAATATAGAATCATACGATGGAACCACGGACCCCGCAGTGTGGATCGAAGACTTCATTCTCCACATTCATATGGCCCGCGGCGATGACCTCCACGCCATCAAATACCTCCCTTTAAAACTCAAGGGGCCAGCTCAGCATTGGCTCAACAGTCTGCCTGAAAATTCTATTGGCAGCTGGGAGGACTTGGAAGAGGCCTTCCTCGATAACTTCCAAGGTACATATGTTTGACCTCCGGACGTTGATGACTTAAGTCATATAGTTCAACAGCCCGGAGAGTCCACCAGGAAATTCTGGACTAGGTTCCTAACTAAAAAGAACCAAATAGTCGATTGTCTGGATGCCGAAGCCCTAGCAGCCTTCAAACACAGCATCCGTGACAAATGGTTCGCTCGCCACCTCAGCCAAGAAAAGCCAAAATTCATGGCAGCCCTCACGGCACTCATGACCTGCTTTTGTGCGGGCAAGGATAGTTGGTTGGCCCATAGCAAAACAATGCAAGTGATGTCGGCACCCCTGAAGTTAAAAATAATGCAGACAAGTCTCGACGCAACAGATACAAGTGTCGAAACAACATTGACAACACCAAGGATACGGTGGTCAATGCCGGATTCAGTGGCTCTAAGTCCGGTCAGCGGAAGAAGACATTCCAAAAGAACAATTCAGGCCCATCCAGCTTGGACCACATACTTGATCGTCCGTGCCAGATTCATGGCACCCCGGACAAACCACCCAATCATACAAATAGAGATTGCTGGGTTTTTAAACAGACCGACATTAAACGCCGAGAACAAGGAAAAGGATCGCAAAGCGAGGACGATGACGAAGAGCCCCGACAACCAAACACAGGGGGACAGAAGAAGTTTCCCCCTCAGGTCAAAACGGTGAACATGATATACGCTACCCACATCCCCAAGAGGGAGCGCAAGCGTGCGCTCAGGGATGTCTACGCGATAGAGCCAGTCACCCCAAATTTTAATCCATGGTCATCATGCCCGATCACTTTTGATCGCCCGGGATCATCCGACCAGTATCCGTCACGATGGCTCAGCCGCACCAGTCCTAGACCCTATAATTGATGGGTTCCACCTGACTCGTGTCCTTATGGATGGAGGTGGCAGCCTCAATCTGCTCTATCAGGATACAACCCGAAAAATGGGCATTAACCCATCACGGATCAAGCCCACCAAGACTACCTTCAAAGGAGTCATAACATGTGTAGAGGCCCGCTGTATAGGCTCAATCACACTAGAGGTTGTCTTCGGATCTCCGGATAACTTCCGAAGCAAGGAGTTAATCTTTGATATCGTCCCCTTCCGTAGTGGCTATCACGCACTGCTCGAACGAACTGCGTTTGCTCGATTCAATGCAGTACCACACTACGCTTATCTCAAGCTCAAGATGCCCGGTCCACGTGGCGTCATAACGGTTAATGGAAATATGGAACGCTCCCTCCGTACAGAAGAGCACACAGCTGCCTTAGCAGCAGAAGTACAGAGCGGCCTTCTCAAGCAGAATCTTAATTTGGCCGCCGAGCCCACGGACACCAGTAAGAGGGTCCGAACTACTCTACAGGAGGAGAGCTCGGCTCGTCAGGAGCTCGACTAGCAATCCGGCCTCCGTCTCAGTCCTGATCAAGTGGTGGCATTCATGCCGCGCGTACATAACTACGCACTCAAAATCCCGTGGGCATCGACGGAGGCATACACTACAAAAAAAATACACTTCCGTGATGATACGTGTTTGTCACAATAGGTCGCGTTTTTTGTCATGCATGTACATCCATGACAAATTTATGACAGAATCAAGATAGTCATACATGTGCTGTCGTAGAAGTGTTCCATGACATTACCAAAATTATCATCACGGAAGTGTCCACTTCCATGACGATAAATCACGCGTCATAGAAGTGCTTTCGTCAAGGGTGACCGACATGTGGCATCCACCGTAACGGAACGCCGTTAAGCTATCGGGTCGGGTTTTGGATCCAATAACCCGTTAACAGCATTGACCAATGGGGATTTTCCACGTGTAAAATCATCATTGGCTAGAGGAAACACGTGTCGGCTCATCGTTGGGACAGATGTCATCCACTCATTGGACAGGAGGCGCCTATGATAGGTCGACACGTAGCACGGCCCAACGGTGGCCCATTCCGGTGAAAAAGGCCGGCCCAGTAAAAATTAGCAGGCCGGCCCATATAAGGCCTACTTGTGTCAGGTCCATTTAAGCCCACGGCCCATACGAGATGTGCCAATTTGGCCCGTTAAATATTTGACACCATTGCAACCCATTGTGAGTTCGGACCCGTTAACAGCCCGCTATATATTTGGGCTCAATATCGGCCCGATGAGATTTCGGCCTGTTAACGGCCCATTTAATGGATGGGCCAATTTTAAGGATGTACATCTTTCGGCCTTTTAGCGATCCATTTAAATGTTGGGCTAATTTCCGGCCTGGTGTGTCTTTCAGCCTGTTGACGGCCCATAAATCTGATGGGCCATTTGTAGTCGGACCTGAGTTTCGGCCTTTTAGCGGCCCATTTAAGTGTTGGGCCAATTTCTGGCCCGGTGTCACTTTCAGCCTGTTGACAACCCATAAATCAGTTGGGCCAATTGTAGTCGGACCTGAGTTTTGGCCTTTTAGCGACCCATTTAAGTGTTGGGACAATTCCCGGCCCTGTGTGCCTTTCGGCCTGTTAACGGACCATAAATGAGTTGGGCCATTTGTAGTCGGACCTTAGTTTTGGCCTCTTAACGGCCCATGCCCTTCATGGTCGAATACCAGCCCGGTTTCTCTTTTGGCCTGCTAAAGGCCCACAACACAGTTGGGCCATTTACAATACGACCTGACTTTTGGCCTCTTAGCGGCCCATGCTCTTCATGGTCCAATATAAGCCCGCTGTCTCTTTCGTCCTGCTAAAGGCCTACAGTATAGTTGGGCCATATGTAGCCCAAACTTAGTAACGGCTTGTTAACGGCCCATGAAATAAATTGGGGCCACCTGTTGCCCGCTTCGATGTCGGCCTGTTAACGACCCGGGAGGTAAGAGGGCCGACCATTAACTTTCGGCCTAGTAACGGCCCATTAACTTAATGGGCCCACTAAAATTCGTTCATGTCTTTAGGCCAAATTAGATAATTTGAGCCCATTACGACGAGTAAAGGTACGGCATATAGGGAATAACGCTGCACATCCAGAATATATTACAGGAAATCACGTCCACTGGGAAATCAAAGATTGATGCCAGTGCAAATAAATGAGCAGAACCTAACCATCTACAACGTCACAATCTGCAACCTTAGCACAGATGACGCCCATAAGCATGTGGGCAAGTTCTTGCTGCTTTGCCACACTGTCTCTGAAAACATTGATCAGTTGTTGTGTCGCACGACTCTGCACCTCTGATTCATCCACCATTTCCATCATTGCTTCAGCCATTAATTGGTTCACTAACATACATTTATTCTGTCACATTCGAGACAGAGGATACTGAACAGATTCAGATGGCGATTTTGGCAGGCTTGTATTATTGATAGTGGAGAGTGTCTTGACCACTGCATCATAACATAAATTAGGACGGGAACCAAACAGATTAATCATGAGTTATTGCCATATTACCTGGCCTAGATTTACTGGAAAGAAACAATGGGGTTGCCTTGCTGTTTTCAGAGTTTGTCTTCTTATCTTCAGCAGCCTGCACAAAATTAACACACTAGCATTGCTATCATTGGCCAAGTCAGATAATAGGAAAGCAACATTGACACAACGAATGTTTGGGCAACTAGCCTACACCAAATTAACACAATATGGCACAGCTATCATCAGCCAGGTAAGGTAATACGAAAGCTACATTGACACAATGAATGAATGGGAAACCAGAGAAGCACTACAATTCAGTAATGTGCGTGATATGAGATAGCACATTCATGCAGCTCAGTACGCAAAACTACCAGGCAGTTTTCCTTACAAAAATCAACATTGGCACCTTTAACATTTTGCACATTCAGGCCGATTAACAAAATACATGCTGATGTAAAAATATAGTGATATACAACAGGTACTTACATCAGCACTGGAGCACAGAGAATTCCCGCAAGATATTTTCCTCGAATACGATCCCAATGGAGGAAGTCTTGTATCGTTTAACCTTATTTTCTAAAAGAGAGACGGGTTAGAAACATGTAGAAAATATGATCAGAATGCTATAAAATTTCATGATGCAAGGATACGCACACGCTTCTTAGAATGGAGTTGACATTCTTTTGCTGGACTGGAGTGGACTAGTTCTTTGGCCACTGGAATCTGCTTATTATCAGTGGGAGTTGGGTTTCTCTGTGCTGGAGCAGTATCTATGAAAAATGGAGTTTGTTTATTATCTCCTGGCGTTTGGATCTTTTGCAAAGACCTGGTTTATAACCCTTCAGATTCTAACATAGCCATCTTCCCCTTGCATGCCTTATATAGAAGAATGGTGATTCAGTTATAAAACATGCTACAGCAGAGATGTAATAGGTACTGAAGAATAGAAAGGCATGACATATCGACATGTATTCACTCCATCCGGAAATAAATGCATGGGTCTAGGCGTATTTCAGTTCTAGACACATCCAGTTTTATCCATTTATGTGACATTTAATCCGGACGGAGGGAGTATGATGTAAGAGCTAGGGATACGACAAGACAACACAGTAAAAAAACACTGAAAAAACCCACTGCAGAACCAAAGTATTCAAACCCACTGATATGAGATAGTACACTCATGCAGCTCAGGATGCAAAACTACCAGGCAGTTTTCCTTGCAAAAATCAACATTGTGGCCTTTAATCATACATTTTGCTATAACTAAATTTAGATCAGATAAAGGTTGGATTCACGACGATTAACAAAATACATGCCGATGTAAAAATATAGTGATATACAACAGGTACTTACATCTACATTGGAGCACAGAGAACTCCTGCAAGAATCTTTCCTCATAAACGATACCATTGCAGAAAATCTTCTATCCGTTAAGCTTATTTTCTAAAAGAGAGATGGGTAAGAAACATGTAGAAAATATGATCAGCATGCTATCAAATTTCATGATGCAAGGATACACGCACGCTTCTTAGAATTGAGTCGACATATTTTTGCTGGACTGGAGCGGACTAGTTCTTTGGCCACTAGAATCTGCTTATTATCTGTAGGAGTTGGGTTTCTCTGTGCTGGAGCAGTATCTATAAAAACTGGAGTTGGTTTATTATCTCCTGGCGTTTGGATCTTTTGCAAAGGCCTTGTTCGTAACCCTTCAGATTCTAACATAGTCGTCTTCCCCTTGCATGCCTTGTATAGAAGAATGGTGCTATAATTATAAAACATGCGGCAGCAGAGAGATGGAATAGGTACTGAAGAATAGAAAGGCATGACATATTGACATGTATTCCCTCCATCCGGAAAAAAATGGATGGGTCTAGGCGTATTTCAGTTCTAGATACATCCTTTTTTATCCATTTCGGCAACTTGTAATCCGGACGGAGAGAGTATGGTGTAAGAGCTAGGGATACGATAGGACAACACAGCAAAAAAAACACTAGTTAAATGTAAAACTGTATGCTAGCGGAATACATACAGAAATAACTAAGGCAAGATACATGTGTATGATTGGGAAAATAAGATGGCATTGCAACAGAGCACTAGAACAACACTTCAATGTAAAAAAACATGGTATGGTAGACAGATGAAGTACATACTGATGAATAACAATGCATAAGATATTCAGAAGCATGATGTCCAAATTAAGCAGATGGCATTGCGATAGAGTAGAATGACAGTACTTGAATTTGAAAACATGTTATCATGAATGGAATAGGTACTGAAAAACAGGAAGGCATGACATATTTACATGCATGATCAGCATGCTAAGAACATGGCATTGCAACAGAGTAGATACACTCCAAGACATTATATGCATGTTGTACCCATATCACAGGCCAAGTTAGAGCAAGGACCTTGTGGGGTGAAGAGGATTCATCATCTTTCTGCAAGTCTTCTGAAGAACTGCCTTTACATGTTCCATCGTATTGGGTATCATTGACATCAAGTTTATTGGCCTTTACATTGCTCCGTGAGGTTCTTGTGGATATATCAGTGTGTGCAATTATATCTGACTTGCATGGAAGACAACTAGTAGTTAGATTTATGTAATGAATGCCTGTAGGAGACGACATAAATAGTAGGACTGGGGTTAACTAGCAGCAATAGGTCTCATAAACTAAAGGGAGAACACAGATGAAAGCTATAGAATATGTATTGTTTGTACTCGAGATTAACTAGATGGCACACAAAAGTATTAAAGAACAACATAGGAAATACTAGAAGTGGTATAATACTATAATCACCAGCCTGTGGGATAGCATTGGCTGATGGATGATAACTATGGAACAGTGCTACCTAAAGAACAAGTATCTTAGCTGAACTATGGAACAGCGTTAACTCCTGAACAAGACCCGTAAGAGATCAGCATGAATATACAGTGAAATGTGATGATCTATTTTCCATGCTTAGATGAATAAAAAAGCCATAAATGTTGCACACAAGTAAGATGAGGGTACAACCTATCTGGCTGCCATCCATAGGTGTGAGCATCATGTGCTGACTTGTCGATGGCCCTGCAGTTGTTATGGTTGTGCATGTCGGGCACGCGCATTCGATGCAGGGAACTGTTGAGTGGGGACTATAACTCCCTTCTGGTGTATGCTTCCCTTGTTGGAGCAGCTGCGGTGAGTCGGGAGACGGTGTGTCTGAAGATGCAGATAACGCATAATGTTAAGAACGACATATCTCTTTGATCTGAAGAAATACACTAAGAGATCAACAGCAAGGTACGAGAGTGGTCACACGTCTGTTGACTGAAGACTAAATTGGGGTCACACGATTTTATTTTATTTTGGTACTGTCCGATCTATGCCGGATGGCTGGCCGTCTTGTGCCTCCCGGCTGACACTGTTCGGAATCTTCCCTGAAGAGCCAGCGACCAACGGCAGAGCAGCCTGCCTCCGCCGTGCGTGGCCCCAGCCAAAACCCCGCTCCCCGCCCCACTGCACTGTCGTGGTTGCGCCGCCCCCGGGCCAATCTACAAAGACTCCCCATCATCCAGATCCGGCGGCGGCAGTACCTTCAACCCACGCAACTCTAAAAGATAGCCATCTAAGCGCTGCTTCCGCGGCGAACTTTGCGGCCCCGCACCCTTACGTTAGACACCAGCCAACCGGCAGCCTAGGAGCTCCGCCGCCTCGAGGGGTGCTGCTTCCCATTGCAAATCGATTGGCCCAGAATAAAAATTCAGACAACTGACGCCTAAATAAAGTGATTTGAGATGAGGGTGCGACCTATCTGGCGGCATGGTTAAGTAGGCAGGTCCAGCTGCCGAGTCGGTGAGGCCGGCGCGGTTGCGGTGGCGAATGGCGGCAGGGAAAGAGCGATGTCGCGACGGTCGACGGCTACGCCGAAGCAGCGCCAGGACTCTGGACAGATCCGAAGTTGGAGCCGCTCCGGAGCCGTGAACAACAGCAGGGGTGAATCGGCTCCGGTACGGTTCACGCGGCCGTCGTCGAGGCAGCACCAGCAGCACGGAGTAAGAGGCACATGGCCCAGTGCACGACGGCAAATGGGCAGCGTCTCCGGCATTAGGGAGGAGGGCGGCTGTGAAATTGGTGCGGTGGGGGGCGCCATGGAGGTGGGGCTGAGGTTTCACGGCTCGGGAGAAGGGAGCTTCCCGGGGAGAAGGTGATTTGGCGCCAACGAGGTATGAATGGGGGCGGGCGGGGGAAATTGGGAGAGGAGTGGAACCATGTCTTACGAACGCATTTGTCTGAAATGTGAGGGGGAGTTACAGTTCTACCCTTGCCTATAGGCTTCTTGGCTTGGGTCTGTGTACTGAGGGTCGGGGATAGTAGAGTAACTTTGCTTCTCTGGGCGGGAGCGATTTCGGGCGAGGAGGGCGTGTTTTGAACTATAGTGGGTGCGAGCGATTTCGGGCGAGGAGAGCGTGTTTTGAAATAGTGGGCGCGAGCTATTTCGGGCAAGGAGAGCGTGTTTTTCCGACCATGGTTTATGAATTATTCGGCACATGTCATTTCGGCCGAGGAGAAGGTGCGCTTGGATGAAGTTACGAACCTACCCTCGATGTACAACGGGCCAATTGATGCGTGTCCCACATAGGACGGTAATTTCGCGTCTCCCATTTATTTGCTCGGGCGAATTCCACCGAGCAGAGAGGATGTTTAACGGTTTGTTCAAATTTTGGGAGAACGAGCATCCACGTCTACCTTACCAAGTCGATTCAGATCAAATTTTGAAATATTAGCTTGCCACTTCTTTTTTAGATGGAGAGATGATGCTCGGGAGTAATGTGTTTTTACATGCTCGTTGCTAGCGATTTACTATACGACAAATAGTTGACCCACTCAAAAACGCGAATCAAACCCAAAATGAAATATCTCGATTCAATGAAATAGCTCGTTCAGTGTAACATCCCAAAATTCTAAATTTTGGAATGTTATATTAAATAAATTATTATGATTGTTTGTTTGATTGTTGTGTGATTGATTGTGTGAAATTGAGTGAAAATTTAAGACTTTTTAAAAGTTGAATGAGAGGGAATAAAAGGACTTTCCCAAAACCTTCATCTCGCATTTTGATCTCCATGAATTCAAATTCATTCATCACAAAACCCTGAGTGAAGATAATATGACTTCTTCCATTTAACGAAATGAAAAGGGGTTTTGAAGTAGATTTGAATTCCATTTGAACAATAGTCCAACTCAGAAACTCTATGCCACTCAAGGATTTTCATGACAGAAGATAATAGGACTTCTTCAGAATATATGAAATAGAGTGGGAAGTGATGAGGAGCACTTTTGAATTTCATTTGGTTCATTTTTGGAAAGTTCTCCGTTTTGAGTTTCAAAACATTTCCATTCATTCAAATAAAATAAAGAGAGAAGGAAATATAACTCCTTCAATTATCAGAAAGAAAATGGAAATGGATTATGAAACCAATAGACGATTATTTAAAATAATATTTGAAACCATTTGCATCTCATGATTTATGGTATTTTGGAGTTTTCTCGAATGTTCAAATATTATTTTCCACTCAAGAAAACTGAAGGAGAGGGGATAAGATGACTTCCTCTAAATATAAAAGAGGTGGGAATTTCATTTGAATATTATTTGGAGTTTTTAGAACTTATTTGGTATTTATTAAATTTGCAAAAAGTGCATTAAATGCATTAGGAAAATATTTTCAAATTCTTCTATGCTTGATTAAATGTTCACTGTGTTAGAGATATTCAGAGATAATTTTAGAAATTATCGTGGTACTATTTAGGATTTGGTTTGGTTTCGTTTGGCCTTGGAAAGTTTTTGTAAAAAAACAACACACGCACACCCGCGCGTAGGCCCAGCCAGCCATGCACTTCGGCCCGTGGCCTGCTCCCAACGCCCGAAGGCCACCGCTCGCTCGCCTGACCCGCCTCTCTCTCTCGTTCGCATGTAGCTATCGCTGCCAGGAGGGCCCCACCCCCGTCGTCCCCAACCTCTCGTCTCTCCCACTCGGGATAGAGCACGAGCCCGCCGCCCGCTCGCAACCACCGCACCTCGCCTTCGGGGATAAGGCTAATCCCGCCACCCTGAGCACCCCTCTCCACGCCTATAAAAGCATCGGAGCCCCCTCTCTCCATCCTGTCCACTTGCTCGTCCTCTCGCCGCTCCTACCGCCCGCAGTTGCCGCTTGGATCTTGCTGGCTGGAGCTACTTCGCCGGAGAAGCTCGTCGGCCGTAAGCCACTATGAGGCCCCAAACTCTGTCAACTTGTTCCCCAGCTCCACGCACACCTTGTTGACAAGTTTTTGTGGTCTAGGGGACACCGGAGCCGTCGCACGGACGACGTCCGAACCGCCGGAGTTCGGCGGAGCGCCACCCTTCCTTCGCTCCGTCTCTATCACCCCAACACGCGCCGCCTCCACCACCGGACAGCCCCCGACGCGCCGGCCCCATTCGTCTTCTTTCCCGCTGCCGAGGACCACCGCAGGCCGTCACCCTGTAGCTGCCCAACGCCGCGCCGCCGTCCCCTGCACGTCACCGACGCCGACACTGCCGCTCGCTGTGAGCTTCCCCCCGTTCTGTTTGTTTTTTGTTTAAAACGGTTAACCAAGGTTTTATTAAACCATGCGGTTTTAGTGAAAAACCAGTCTCCATTTTTTTATTTAGCCGCGGTAGTTGTTTTTATTATTCAGTGGCCGTTCACCGTATAGCTACCGAAGTGAACACTCTCTGGCCTCTCACAGTGCGCCACCTGGCCAGGGACTTGTTGGTGATAGTTTTCTTCACTGTTTAGTCCCTATAATTAGCAGATTAGTCCCTAAACTTAGAATAGCCACAACCTTTTACCCGTAGGTCCAAATTCGATGAAACCAGCGGCAAATTCTTCGTATTGATTAGATCTATCCAGTAGCATCATGTTTGTAAAAATTTTCCAAATTCAAAATTGAACTTTATTAAGATTTGAATTTGAACTTCAAATGGCCATATCTCCTAAACCGTAGCTCCGATTGATGTGATTCTTTTTGCACCGTGTCACCGTTGCCAAACCCTATCACTTGGACCTATCTCATGATATTTTTTTCACACATTAGGATCTGTCCATAGTAGTTTTACTCGTATGCCTAGTATGCACTATGGTCCACGTCACAAATTTTTCTTTTGCACCCATGCCCTATGTTGTTTTGCACTTAGGATTTTCTTTTGATAGTTAAGTCTGTTGTGTGTTCATTTGGATTTTCCGAGTATTTTTATGTTGCATGTTATTTGGTTCTCCGAAATGATTGCTTATGTGAATGCAATGTTTGACCTTATAGATTTTCATTGGAGAGTGACAAATAGCTCTATTAAGTAAATTTCTGAGAGCGATATAATCTTCATCAACTATTACCAGGCAAGTTCACATTTGACCATTCTTCCAATTACCTATGTTTTTATATTATGCACTTAGTACTTTTGTGGTAGGATTGCATGCTAGGATTTATTGTTGCCAGATGGCTATGTCGCTACCTAGTAGTTCATTGAGGTAGGTTTGAACCATATACCTTTGTCACCACCGCGTAAGTTTAATTTTGCCTCGCCAATGTAGACGTGGATTGGGAAGTGTTCATTGTGAGAGATGAGTGACAAAGTAGTAAGTAGCACCAAGATAACTTAATGAACTACCTGGGCGGAGGTTTGGTTTGAATGGTGGCGAAGTACAGTGGGAGCATGCATGGGAAATCCATGGTGGTGCACCACTAGTGGTCCGTCCGCCCAGGCTCAAAGAGATCAATCGTATTCTCATGTCTAGAAGCTTACGTGTGCAGCCGCAAGTCAATATGGGCTCTGGCTTAGTTGAGTAGTTAGTGTGACCCCTTCCGGGATGGGCTACCAGATGTAGAATGATGTAGGTGTACTGGCCTATCCGTGGGTTAAGGGGGAACATTTTCGAAAGACTATGTCTCGGTCATCCTGTTCTCAAACGCCAGGCAGTGTGAGAACTTCAAGGGAGGCGATCGAGTCTTGTGGGGAAAAGTGCGCAAACCTCTGCAGAGTGTTAAAACCTAATCGATTAGCCGTGTCCCTGGTTACGGACAACTTGAGCATCTAGTAGTGGAAATGCTGGGAGATCTCATCACTTTTAATTAAACAGTTGGGTTTTAAATGAAACTTTGGGAATGGATTGAGTTGGGTTTACCAACTCATCCTATGCTATACAGTAGTGGTGGAATAATATCTTTTATTCTAGGGACAAAACTAGCTTTATGCAAAAAACTAAACTTAGAGCTTTCCACTAGCCAAAATGCATGTACAAATAGGTTCATTATTCTTATGATGTGACTTGCCAGTACATTCAATGTACTGACCTACAGGGTTGCAACATCTTATGTTGCGGGAATTTTCTACGACGAGTAAGAGTTACGTTGTAGGGTTACGGTCTACACTCAACTTGCCGCTGGCGTTGATGGACTCCACACCCTTATGTCTGTTTCTGCTGAGACTTATGAGGTATAAATCAGTTTTACGTTATTTATACATGTGATTGCACTTTGATATATACATTGATGTACTATGTGTGCCAGCATACCGATCCAGGGATGGCACGGATACACAGAGGCTTGACCGTTTGAGGTCGGGTCGCTACAGAGATGGTATCAGAGCACATGTTGACTGTAGGACGTGACCCTAGAAACTGGAAGGCCCATAGGAAAGGATTTCTCTAAAACTTAATTTTCAAAAAGATCCTTTACCTCTCTTCTTTTCTGAGCTTTATCAAATCTTTCCTTTTACCCCAAATAGTCAGACAATACCCCTTTTCCCTTTGAACACACGGAGGATCAACTGATGAGACCACTCCGAGAACGACAAGATATCAGACTTCACCATACACTAGAAGAGTTGAAGCTACAATAGTCGAAGCCTCCGAAGAATTGAAGAATTTCAAGATTTATATGAACTTTAGAGGACCAAACCCCTGTTGTATACTTACGTTAGATGCGATGTTTGTGAGCTGTCATTGTTTGATGTTTTTCCTAACAGCCACAAATGAAACTTATTTTCAAAACTATATTGTGTGTATTGTGTGTATCTCTCTATCTCTCGTGTCTCATCCCGAAACCCTTGGACCCAATAGATGATGAATGAAGATGGACTTGCATTCTCTGAACCGATCACTCAATTGGAGGCAGAGCTATGGATTCAAAGCATGGAGAATCACTTTAGGAGCAATTTGGTTGCAAGGAAGTATGAGGTTCAATACGCTCTTCAGTACTTTACAAAAAGTGCTGCAACCTGGTGGAAAATGCATCAGGCCATACAAGGATGTAACGGAGCAAAAACTTGGGAGGAATTCAAGATGACTCTACTGAGGTCTCGTCTCATTCAGAAGCCCTATGCCAATAAAATGAAGAAACCTTGTGCATGCAAGATTTGTGGTGAGATAGGACATACCCATGAAGAACACAAGGATGGATGCCCTCATTGTGAAGGAAATAACCAAGCTGAAGAATGTCCAACAATGAAGGTTACTTGTTTCTTGTGTGAAGGAACTATGCACTACCCTGCCCAGTGTCATATTTATCCCAAGGTAAAAGAAATTACCAAGTAGCAGAAGGAAGCAGTAAAAGAAGCCCTCAGGGAAAGTTTAAGAAAACGGGTGACGAAAGAAGATGTTGACGACCCTGATGGAGAAAGCCTAAACCGATTTTACTCCAATGCTTGCTATTCATGTGGAGAAGAAGGACATTTTTAACAATATTGCATGAAGGAAAACCAAGAGTATCTGGGAGACTTCCCGATAGAAGAAGTGGAGTTTGATCCACATGAGATAGAAGAATTGATCGGAACGAAGAAGTCGAGGAAGAGAAAGAGCATGTATCCCCAGAATAACCCAATTTCTGCAGAAAAGGACCTGAGTCAAATCACTTGTTACAGGTGCAAGGATCTAGGTCATTACGCTAGCAAATGCCCAGCAAGGAAGCCAAGGACCCAAGGAGCCAAGATAACCACCAAGAAGCCCCTGGATTTGTCTGACGCCATTTGTTTACGCTGTAAAGGAGTAGGACATTTTGTCAGAGAATGTTCAGATCCGAGGAAAACTTGAGCTGAGTAGTTGAGGTCTTGATATTGGAATAAAGCATGTGATGAATGTGGAATACAGTTTTATTTTTGGGGGTGTTGAGTTGAGTTATGAAATGGAAATTGTAATGGTTCGTGAAGCAATAAAAGTTGATGTGGTTGGAATCTCATATGAGGTGTCATGAGTTTTTTGTTGATTGTGAGTACCTCTCTTGCTATCTCACCCAGACTAAAACCTTGAACCCATGGACAAGCTGACCCCAAACCTTTCCTAGAAAAATAACCACATTTCACCAAAGGAAATACATACAGTATCCTGAGTACCCCTTCTATCTTATGCCTGCAGATGACAACCTTTTACGAGTCTTTTCTCAAGGGCCCGGAAAGGATCATGACCCTGACTAGTGATCAGGATTACCCAAAAATTCTGAAGGACATGATGAAGCATATTCATCTTGAAGGAGATGCAGTCTACAAGGGTTATCCTTTCATGGAGAATGGAGTTGAACTTTGGTACGTGGAGGTACACCTCCACCGTGTGAAGGGAGTTTGCCCAAAGACTATGGGGCAATACTTTTTCATTTCTCGAGTACCACGAGCAACATTCTTCGACTCTGTTCGTGAAGCTGCTATGGAAGCCATACATCAGATTGGAGAAATACTAGAAGCAAGACTCCATCACACTCAGGAATACCTGAGAGAAGTGCATGCAGAGATGATGGAGATGAAACTCATGGCCACCAAGATGAAGCAAAACATCGATGATTTGAAGGATCACATCGCACAATTCTAGTGGGACTGAAGTATCTTCAAGAAGGGCAAATGAATAAAGATGGAAGTAATGCTTGACCATACCAAACTTGTGGATGGCAGCTTCTGTAATAGAGTACTTGTGAAATTTGAATTTTGAGTAGTGGTTAAGGATGTAATAAAGGATTTGATATGAAGAGAATTATCGATGAACCAGTGCATTTCTTTGGCGATACTTGTGTGTGTGAACACTAGACCATTAGAAAGGAAAATGTATTCCATAAAGTTGGAGTTTGGACAAATGAGTTGGAGTTTTGTTTTAGTTATGATGGTTACCCCAAGAATATGAAGGAATGAAGTACTATTGGATTTAAAGGAGATATAATGTTGGAATATGGAACGATAGTAACTCCAAGGATGAGTTAAAGATATACAAGTGTTGAAGTGGGCCATAACCCACAGGACCCAGGATTTGATAAGGAAACAAGCGCAATCTTGTTGAAGAAAAGAATTCTGAAGGAAGCTATGATTTCATTAGCAGACATTCCATAGGAGGTTACGTAAACCCGAGAGTTGTGAAGAAGCGATAGAGATTTTGTTTGGCTTGCAGAACAAATGGATTTACCCGAACCCAGTTCGTGGAGAAGAGAAGTTCTGCAATGCTTGTGAGGATGCCCAAGTGTTAGAATACGTGATTCACTATCTGTGTATGTGGTAATGATTCAAGTACGGGATGGATTGGCCCCCATACCAAAGACTTCTATCATGAGCTATCATATGTTGATGGGAAAATCAGAAAGACTTGAAACCCTAGAAGAGTGTCGACACGACAAGCCAAAAGCCTTAGAATGGCAGGATGATGGAAACCCTGTACAGGCACCTGTTGCCAAACGTAGGTTATGCGGTGAGGTTCAACCCAGACCCATTTTCTGCAGGAGAACCAGTAATTGTCGACCACCATGAGATTTTCAATAGTTGTTTAGCATTGGCGATAGACCTGACAGCTAAGAAGACCCAATCTCGGAAGGATCATATTTGATGCAAGGACTCAAGATTTTTAGGAAAAGGTTATGCCCTATCGGAAGAGCCTCAAAGAAAGAGTTACTCCAGGGAGTATGAGAGGACCGACACCGTCAACCAAAAGGGCAGAGTACATGAGTTTTGTTGGAAGCATAACCATGCTTCTAAGGGTAGTAGCACACCATACCTTGTGTTGATGAATGGATTTTCAAGGAGACCCCCCCAAACCTAACCTTCTTTCTAGCCTCTCCAAATCTCGAGGACGAGATTCATTTTAAGGGTGGTAGTTTGTAACATCCCAAAATTCTAAATTTTGGAATGTTATATTAAATAAATTATTATGATTGTTTGTTTGATTGTTGTGTGATTGATTGTGTGAAATTGAGTGAAAATTTAAGACTTTTTGAAAGTTGAATGAGAGGGAATAAAAGGAATTTCCCAAAACCTTCATCTCGCATTTTGATCTCCATGAATTAAAATTCATTCATCCCAAAACCCTAGAGTGAAGATAATATGACTTCTTCCATTTAACGAAATGAAAAGGGGTTTTGAAGTTGATTTGAATTCCATTTGAACAATAGTCCAACTCAGAAACTCTATGCCACTCAAGGATTTTCATGAGAGAAGATAATAGGACTTCTTCAGAATATATGAAATAGAGTGGGAAGTGATAAGGAGCACTTTTGAATTTCATTTGGTTCATTTTTGGAAAGTTTTCCGTTTTGAGTTTCAAAACATTTCCATTCATTCAAATAAAATAAAGAGAGAAGGAAATATGACTCCTTCATTTATCAGAAAGAAAATGGAAATGGATTATGAAACCAATAGATGATTATTTAAAATAATATTTGAAACCATTTGCATCTCATGATTTATGGTATTTTGGAGTTTTCTCGAATGTTCAAATATTATTTTCCACTCAAGAAAACTGAAGGAGAGGGGATAAGATGACTTCCTCTAAATATAAAAGAGGTGGGAATTTCATTTGAATATTATTTGGAGTTTTTAGAACTTATTTGGTATTTATTCAATTTGCAAAAAGTGCATTAAATGCATTAGGAAAATATTTTCAAATTCTTCTATGCTTGATTAAATGTTCACTGTGTTAGAGATATTCAGAGATAATTTTAGAAATTATCGTGGTACTTTTTAGGATTTGGTTTGGTTTTGTTTGGCCTTGGAAAGTTTTTGTAAAAAAAACAACACACGCACACCCGCGCGTAGGCCCAGCCAGCCATGCACTTCGGCCCGCGGCCTGCTCCCAATGCCCGAAGGCCACCGCTCGCTCGCCTGACCCGCCTCTCTCTCTCGTTCGCATGTAGCTATCGCTGCCAGGAGGGCCCCACCCCCGTCGTCCCCAACCTCTCGTCTCTCCCACTCGGGATAGAGCACGAGCCCGCCGCCCGCCCGCAACCACCGCACCTCGCCTTCGGGGATAAGGCTAATCCCGCCACCCTGAGCACCCCTCTCCGCACCTATAAAAGACTCGGAGCCCCCTCTCTCCATCCTGCCCACTTGCTCGTCCTCTCGCCGCTCCTACCGCCCGCAGTTGCCGCTTGGATCTCGCTGGCTGGAGCTACTTCGCCGGAGATGCTCGTCGGCCGTAAGCCACTATGAGGCCCCAAACTCTGTCAACTTGTTCCCCTGCTCCACGCACACCTTGTTGACAACTTTTTGTGGTCTAGGGGACACCGGAGCCGTCGCACGGACGACGTCCGAACCGCCGGAGTTCGCCGGAGCGCCACCCTTCCTTCGCTCCGTCTCTATCACCCCAACGCGCGCCGCCTCCACCACCGGACAGCCCCCGACGCGTCGGCCCCATTCGTCTTCTTTCCCGCTGCCGAGGACCACCGCAGGCCGTCACCCCGTCGGTGCCCAACGCCGCGCCGCCGTCCCCTGCACGTCACCGACGCCGACACTGCCGCTCGTTGTGAGCTTCCCCTCGTTCTGTTTGTTTTTTGTTTAAAACGGTTAACCAAGGTTTTATTAAACCATGCGGTTTTAGTGAAAAACCGGTCTCTGGTTTTTTTATTTAGCAGCGGTAGTTGTTTTTATTATTCAGTGGCCGTTCACCGTATAGCTACCGAAGTGAACACTCTCTGGCCTCTCACAGTGCGCCACCTGGCCAGGGACTTGTTGGTGATAGTTTTCTTCACTGTTTAGTCCCTATAATTAGCAGATTAGTCCCTAAACTTAGAATAGCCACAACTTTTTACCCGTAGGTCCAAATTCGATGAAACCAGCGGCAAATTCTTCGTATTTATTGGATCTATCCAGTAGCATCGTGTTTGTAAACTTTTTCCAAATTCAAAATTGAACTTTATTCAGATTTGAATTTGAACTTCAAATGGCCATATCTCCTAAACCGTAGCTCCGATTGATGTGATTCTTTTTGCACCGTGTCACCGTTGCCAAACCCTATCACTTGGACCTATCTCACGATATTTTTTCACACATTAGGATCTGTCCATAGTAGTTTTACTCGTATGCCTAGTATGCACTATGGTCCACGTCACAAATTTTTCTTTTGCACCCATGCCCTATGTTGTTTTGCACTTAGGATTTTCTTTTGATAGTTAAGTCTGTTGTGTGTTCATTTGGATTTTCCGAGTATTTTTATGTTGCATATTATTTGGTTCTCCGAAATGATTGCTTATGTGAATGCAATGTTTGACCTTATATATTTTCATCGGAGAGTGACGAATAGCTCTATTAAGTAAATTTCTGAGAGCGATATAATCTTCATCAACTATTACCAGGCAAGTTCACATTTGACCATTCTTCCAATTACCTATGTTTTTATATTATGCACTTAGTCCTTTTGTGGTAGGATTGCATGCTAGGATTTATTGTTGCCAGATGGCTATGTCGCTACCTAGTAGTTCATTGAGGTAGGTTTGAACCATATACCTTTGTCACCACCGCGTAAGTTTAATTTTGCCTCGCCAATGTAGACGTGGATTGGGAAGTGTTCATTGTGAGAGATGAGTGACAAAGTAGTAAGTAGCGCCAAGATAACTTAATGAACTACCTGGGCGGAGGTTTGGTTTGAATGGTGGCGAAGTACAGTGGGAGCATGCATGGGAAATCCATGGTGGTGCACCACTAGTGGTCCGTCCGCCCAGGCTCAAAGAGATCAATCGTATTCTCATGTCTAGAAGCTTACGTGTGTAGCCACAAGTCAATATGGGCTCTGGCTTAGTTGAGTAGTTAGTGTGACCCGTTCCGGGATGGGCTAGCAGATGTAGAATGATGTAGGTGTACCGGCCTATCCGTGGGTTAAGGGGGGACATTTTCGAAAGACTATGTCTCAGTCATCCTATTCTCAAACGCCAGGCAGTGCGAGAACTTCAAGGGAGGCGACCGAGTCTTGTGGGGAAAAGTGCGCAAACCTCTGCAGAGTGTTAAAACCTAATCGATTAGTCGTGTCCCCGGTTACGAACAACTTGAGCATCTAGTAGTGGAAATGCTGGGAGATCTCATCACTTTTAATTAAACAGTTGGGTTTTAAATGAAACTTTGGGAATGGATTGAGTTGGGTTTACCAACTCATCCTATGCTATACATTAGTGGTGCAATAATATCTTTTATTCTCGGAAAAAAACTAGCTTTATGCAAAAAACTAAACTTAGAGCTTTCCACCAGCCAAACTGCATGTACAAATAGGTTCATTATTCTTATGATGTGACTTGCCAGCACATTCAATGTACTGACCTACAGGGTTGCAACGTCTTATGTTGCAGGAATTTTCTACGACGAGTAAGAGTTACGTTGTAGGGTTACGGTCTACACTCAATTTGCCGTTGGCGTTGATGGACTCCACACCCTTATGTTTGTTTCCGCTGAGACTTATGAGGTATAAATCAGTTTTACATTATTTATACATGTGATTGCACTTTGATATATACATTGATGTACTGTGTGTGCCAGCATACCGATCCAGGGATGGCACGGATACACAGAGGTTTGACCGTTTGAGGTCGGGTCGCTACATTTAGTAGGTCAAAATAGTGAACTAAATCCAAAATTGAACACCTCAATCGAGTAGCATGTTGTACAGTATTATAGTACTCCATGAACATGTTGAAAGTCAAATTAATGAACTTGTTTGATATACGCATATATCCGTTCATGTGTGGATTGCAGACAACATGTTCTCCAATTTAAATATTTGAATGCAAGTTTATATAGAAACATGGTTTATATCAATCTTTGATGCATAAAACGCGACCTCCCCCTCTCCCGGACTCCTGTTCTCTCTCTCTCTCTCGCCGACAATCTTCAATTCTGTCGCACGCATCCGACACAAAAACCTTGTTCATCCCTCTCCCTTTATCTCCATCTCTCTCTCTCTCTTTGTGTGTGTGGGGGCGGTCTTTCTAGTTCGCATGCATATATACACCATCTATAGGTCTCTTTCGCACACTATGTATGATACTCTAGCTAGTCCAAGCTAGATATCTAGGGTTTACTCATCGTACACACACAGATTCCTTGGCTCTTTGCCTGTAACTCTCTCACGCACCACTATTTCGTCTTGGAGCTCTTCCCCCCTCTCTCAAACTCTCCATCCACCTGGGTCACACATACACATGCATATCTCACTCGCACTCGATGGGCCCATCTAAAACTCTATCTCTCCCCCTCGTTCTCTCTCCATATCACACGTGCGCACACACAATCTCATGCCCAGCTAGCCAAGTATGATGGTCTCTCACTCAATTGTAGGCACACGCAGTCCCCCCTATATGTATAGGACTAGCTAATCTTAGTCTCCATCACAAACATGTGCATGGTCTATCTCGATTTCTCTCGGGGCATCTTTCTATCGCGCACGCACTCCCTCGATCTCCCACCCATATAGTCCTCTCACGATCTCGACAGGATCTCTCTATCACAAACACACCCTCTCTCCCTCCCCATGCGTCCATGCCATCCATGTGTCCCTCTCGACCTTTGTTCCTTGTTGGCCACACCTCTATTGGACATGTGCTACAGGGGTGTCTCTCTCCATTGCAAACAATCACACACTAGCTATCTTCGTGTATCTCCTCGCCTCGCTTTTCCATCTCGGAGATTCATGCATGATATGTTCGCATAAGAAACGAAAAAACACACACTCTCTCTAATTTATCGTTTGTTGTCACTTTCTCTTTCACACACATACTCTTTTTGCACACTTACTCATTCTCCTTCACACGCACTTGATCTGTCTCGACTGGGGCACTCTCCTCGGTCCATAGCATATAGATTTATTGAAGAGTCAAACATCACAAAGTTTGACCATGTACGTGGAGAAAAATAATTACATCTAGTACGGCAAACATATACCATTAGATTCACCATGAGATGTAGTTTTGTATGATGTATCTTTGGTATTGTAGATATAAATAACATTTGCGTAAACCTGATCAAAGTTTCCAAAGTTTGACTTCTAAAAAATTTACATGCACTGCATTATCGAGCGGATGGAATATCTCTTTCCCCCTCTCAGCTATCTGACGCACCACTCAGCCTTATCGGGGCTCCTCAATCTCTCTCAAACTTTATTGGTCAGTTTGGTTCGTGACCTGACCCTCATGCCTTGATGGCCGGTACTGCCTGGTGTGGACGTGAGATGTAAAATATTTCTGCCTGGCCAGGCTTGTGTGATGCTGAAGCGTTTGGTTCATGCCTGGGCCAGGAAAAGCATCAACGTCCCATCAATCAATCCATGTATCAATTATTTAATGCTAATATCCATCCATGTTGCTGTTAGCCTCGTGGCCACACGACCAGGCACGACCAGGCGTTCGAAATCGGTCACCTAGGCCAGGCTACTTGCAGTGTCTGGAGTTCAGCCAGGCTAATTAAAGTGCAAGGGAACCCAGGCCAGGCGGGCTTTCTTTTTCACAGGGTAGCAACCAAACAAGCGTGCATGAAATCCAGCCACAACCCCAGGTCAGGCAAAAGATGCTCAGGACGCAAGCCAAACTGGCCTTATATCTCCCTGGTTCACACATACACATGTCTCTCTCGCGCTATACATATAGACCCATCCAACACTCTCCGTCCTTGTTCTCTCTCCATGTGACACGCACCCCCCTAAGTACCATAATCCCTCAATCCATCATAGGCGCAAGCACCCCCCCCCCCCTCCTAAGTATGATTATCTCTTACTAGATAACAGGAACACACGTATTGTCTCCTTCCATCCACACGTCTATCTCGATATCTCTCGGGGTATCTTCTATCGCGCACACACCTTGTCACTCGATCTACCACCCATGTAGTCCCATCACGATCTCCAGGGGATATCTCTATGACAAACATACACTCTCTCCTCCCCATGTCTGCATTTTCTCCGTACGTCTCTCTCGACCTCTCTCCCTTGTTTGTCAGACCCCTCTTGGCCACGTGCTAGGGGTCTTGCTCTCTCGGTTCCAAACAACCACACACTATCTCCTCACTTTGCCTCCATTGTCGAAGATGCATGTGTGATATGTTTGCATAAGACACACACGCTTTTTCTCTACTTTTATCGTGTGTTGTCCATGTCTCTTTCACACACGCACACAAACTTTTTTCACTCACTCTCTCTCTCTTGTTAGGGACTCTGTCACGTCCATAAGCATATGGATGTTTTGAAAAGTCAAACCTTAGAAACGTTTGACCAGGTATATGTGGAGAAAAACATTTACATCTGGAACGATCATTAGATTCATCACAACATGTACTTACTTCATACTATCATTTATCTTTGGTATTGTAGATATAAGTAATTTCTTTATAAACTTGGTCAAAGTTTCAAAAGTTTGACTTAAAAAAATGTTGGAACTACATTATCGAACGGAGGGAGTAGCTCTTTCTCTCTCTCTCTGCTATCTCTCACGGGCCTCCCCTCTCACTCGAACTCTCTATACCGACGGATTATACGCTCACTGTGTCAGCGTATAGCTCCGTATATTGTTTAGTTGACCGGTCAACCAATCCACATGCTGCCTTGTCAGATCGTGTTCTGTATCTTCGTGTGCTGGCCCATGTGGCAGTGGGTGAAAATAAGTAAACTAGAGGCCCATCTGACATGCGGTGAAGTAAACAAAGTTGAAACCACTCAGGGTAGCACCCCGCACGCTAGTAAATTGAGGGCGCATTGAGGAAAAACTTCTTGCGCGCGAAGGACGCACTCGCGCACAATTCACCACTGCGCGGCGGCATGCACAGAAGGACACACTCGCGCACACCCAGCACACAACACACACCAGCACACGTGTACACCGGCGTCGCCGCCGGTTGAGATGGACGGCGAGGCAGCCAACAAGCGGAGGCGGCTCGAGCCAAAACCACATCCGGCGAGCCTGGACTTCATCAGCAGCCTCCTCGACGAACGCTGCTCGTCATCATCGGCCTCCTCCCCACCAAATCTGCCGTGCGGACCGCCCTGCTCTCCCGGCGGTGGTGCCCCATCTGGCGCTGCGTCCCCCTCAACCTCACCATCGACAGCTGCCTCTGCGATGGGGATTGCAAACGCATGGCCGCGGTCTCCAAGATCCTTCCATCGCACCCTGGGCCAGCCAAACGCCTTGACATCCGCATGTTCAGTACCAACTGCAAGGTCCAACCCAAGTTCGACGAGTGGTTCTTATCCCCCGCCCTAGATCAGCTCGAGGAGCTCAGCTTTGAAGCTGGACGATGTCGCTCTCTGCCGCCGTCCGTGCTCCGCCTCATGCCAACGCTGCACCGCACCAGCTTCAGCTCCTGCTATCTTCCCCAGATTAATGTCACGCCCGCTCTTCTTCTCCCTCAACTCAAGCAGCTCGACCTCTTCGACGTTGTCATCTCGAAGAAGGCTATGGAGCACCTAGTCCGCAGCTGTACTGTGCTCGAGTACCTTCGTCTTGAGCAGATCCATGGGTTCATTAGCCTCCACATCGCCTCGACGAATCTTCGATGGATTTATGTGTCTTGTTGGCCCCGCAACAAGACATCAATTGGGAAGAGATCACTCCAGCTGTTCCACGTTATGGTCATTGAGAATGCGCCTTTCCTTGAGAGATTGCTTGTATCGGATCTAGAAGGTCCAACAAAAATCAGGGTCATTGACGCGCCGAAATTGATAGCGTTGGTGTACTCGTCTGCCAAATTCTCCTGGTTTACTCTTCCAATTTTGTAGTATCAAAATTTGACCATAGAATTAACTGACAAAATGTTAATGCATGTCACTAAGAACTATATCGTTGGATTCATATTTGAACATAATTTCAAATGATGTAATTTTTAATGACATGCATTGGCATTTTCTTAGGTAAATCTATGGTCAAAATTTTATACTAAATACGAGGTAGTATTACAAAAGTGGGCTATGTAGGCCAAAACATGTGCCAAATTCACTTGTGATGCATTTGGCATCGATGCCCCTCCATTGCTCACCTGGTGTCCCAATCTGGATCACCTACTTTGCTCCGGTGCCAAATTAACTCACGCAATGAAAAAACACTGCGTGGGAGAGAGAGAGGACTGAGGCAATAAAAAACACTTGTTTGGGAGAGTGAGAGGCTGGTGTAGTTAGTTTGATTGATTTGTTTATACATGTGGGTCTGTGTGCACAGCGGTGCCAACTCTCTCACATCGCGAGAGCGGTGCCAAAATCTTTTGATTTGACATCGATGTGTGTTATGTGGCATACTTTTGCGAAATATGGCATCGGCCACATAGTGGAAGGCAACAAATGCCCAAGCTCTTCACGTGCTCCTAGTTAAATGAGAGGAAACAGAAAAAGAGAGAGAGAGAGAGAGAGAGAATATCACTAGCCAGCCAACCCTATCGTATGAGCGAATGATATTGGTACCTCTTGATGACACGGCAATCTTATGTAGCCAGGTGCTCTAATATGTTCTCTTCTTTTGCGGATAAAAAAAGACCCGAAAGTGAAAAATGTGCTGCACTATAACAATCTCATCGAATGCCTTGATCTCCATCTTACAGAAATTGATTTGATCGACTACCGAGGCAGCACATCTGAGATTACATTGGCCAGGTTCTTTATTCTGGAGGCAAGTGTGCTCAAGGTAATGAGGTTTGGCTTTCTCTAGCGCAACAATGAATGGCGTGCTGATCACCGCAAGCGTCTAAGCCTAAATGACAAAGTCTCCGCAGAAGCTAAATTTGTTTTTGAAACATCAAGTGGCCAGAGACTCGAAAACTTTTTTGCCCATTAGTGACTTGTCAGGGCGGTGGATTTTAGTTTGTACGATAATGCTGCATCCACCTAAAGTAATGAAAGTTCTTACGTAAACTTCCTAGTAATTCGCTCTTTGTAGGTGCAGCATTACTCCTAACATTTGTAATATCAGTTTGAAACTTGTAATATTGCTGTGTCCTATTCCTACGTTTTCAAAATCCTGTGAATCAAACAGGTCCTGAGTTGGTGATGATGTTGTGCCTCCCATCTTTCACCAATAGCCGTCGGATCTAGATCTGACGCATACAAACCAAGCTTCTCCATTTTTGCAAAAAGATGCCCACACTTGTTCCCTATTTACAAACAACTCCTTGTCTCTCACAATCAGCCTCATCTCCTCCCCACCACATCTAGGAGTAGAAGGCCGTGGAAAAATCTGGCGCGATGGCCACTGCCGGAGCCGTCCACCCCCAATCTTGGTGTTCCGTGCAATGCACGGGCATCTACGCACGGGAAATTATGTCGAACAGGGCTAGTTGTAAGCAGGCTAGCTTTACAGCCATGATGATAGTGACTGCAGACGGTGAGGCTGACTATGGTATGCCGAACATGGCGCCTATACTCAGGTGTCATCTCCGGCGCAGGGTCTTGTCACTTCACTATGAGGAGCAGCACGTAATAATTTGACCAACAGATATTCACTGTGAGGAACTGCCTTTGGGTGAATGACACTTGGCCCCAGGGGGTGGCTGGCCCACCTATCATACAGCCAAAGCCAGGTGCAGTAGAGGGCCGAGGAGTAGTACGAAATCCTACGCACCTACGCACGCTAACCTAGGGCTGAGTGATCACGCAAATCACAAGGTCAGTTGACTAGAAGCTACGCTAGACCCATGGAGGCGATGAGCGCGAGCATCAGCCGGCTGTGCCAGATGGTCCACGACGCCGGCCTGCGGCCCGGCACCGAGGAACGTCTCCAGGTAGTATTTCTTGAGGCCGCCAGGGAAAGGGGCCGCTTGGACGACAGCTTCGTCTCCTTGTTCGACGAGGTCCTCGTCGGTTTCCTCAACAAGTTCACCGTCGTCAAGAAGCTTGCGGACGACTTTGACGTAAGCCTCCAGCCAACGCGCCTAGGCTCTGCGATGCCCGCCACCCTCAACGGCCACTATGGTAACAACCTCTTCGACACACTGGTGGCCCTGCGACTGCCCGCTGTCGCGCTGGAGAATGTCCACCTCGAGGTCGCGCTCGCCGCGTAGCGCCTGGCGCAGCAAGACACCATTGACATAATCACCCACGTCTACGCGCAAATCGTCCACAAGGACTACTACATGCAAGAGGAGGACGATAGGACGCTGGCCTTCTTGGAGCGCAGGGCAACCTTGGACGGCACTGTTCAGAAGCACGTTGAGCTCGCCGCCAATGCTGCTGCTCCTCACACGTCGGTTGGTGACCCGGTGCACTAGGTCGTGAGGATGTCGTTGAACGTTGATGGATCTGTATGTATTTTTATCTTTCCATCAAATCCATGTAGTAGTATATGATACTACAGTAATTATCTTACCTTTCGCATCAACTTCATAATTTTCGTACGTACTCCATGCATGAACGGCGCCAGAACCAAACTTCTCATTACTCTAGGCAAAATCGTTATTTTCTATCTATCGGTCGCGCCATGGAGCAGAACCAAATTTTACAAGTTACGAGTTCAAAAGGAAAAGACTAGCGTGTTCGCGTCGCACCCCCACACGGTTGGTCTAGCACGCCGCTCAAGCGGGAATGCGTGCGGTGTTGCATTTTCACTTACAAGTGGGACCGCAGTTGAGCAAACCGACTATCGGCAAACCCCCACCCCGCCCACCGCGCGATGGCTGAGAAAATAGAAGGGAGAAGAGATGGTTGTAGCACGGACTCCAAGAAAATTGGTGTCGGATGGGACTCGTGTGGGTGGCGTGTGTCGTACTGCTAGACGTGAATGCTAGTTATGGCCCATGCCACCCCACTATATCGAGCCTATATCGAGGTACGTAGAACAAATTTCCTGCAATCCGTGCTCAGCCCTCCTCTATCTCTCTTCTCAGCCAGCCAGCGGACACGCGGAGCCCATCGTCTGTTTGCTCACATGCGGCCCCACATGTCAGTGAAAACGCAAGAGGACCCACTGAACCTGCACATCTTTCACCTCGACATGCTGGTGATGAAAAACAAATCCAATAAAGATCTTCGGTGGGCGCTTTTGGAGTTACTCAAGAGTAGTAAGATTCTATTTACAGTTTAACCCAAGATGCACATCTCGTGGCTTCAACTACCACTCTATTTTCTTTCATGACACGACCTGGATGCTGGATGTCCCACGTGTCGGCAAAAGGAGGAAGAACCCGACCAAATCTTCGGTTCTGCTCTCGGATTAGACTAGTTGTGCTAACTTAAAAATTTTATTGTGTACTCCCTCCGTTCCAAAATACTTGACTTCCATTTGTCCAAAAATGGATGTACCTATATACTAAGACATGTCTAGATACATATATATTTTGACAAATAGAAGGCATGTATTGTGCAACGGAGGGAGTAGAATGGATGCAAGTTTTTGTATTGGGAAGAAGAGTACATCCATATATTGATAGAGCGCAATTTAGTAGATGTTCTATCACTTTTAGCTAGCACAGAGGCTAGAGATGAGATTAGTGCACTTGTTGATACTCCTACTAGAATAGAGGCTAGACATGAGACTAGATGCGAGGAAGCAACGTCTACTTCTTTACACTCGAAGAAGAAAGAAGCACGCAAGATCGAGCCTCCGCAGATCAACAATGAATGCATCGAGAAGGCACTAATACAACTTAAAGGAGTAGTAAAATGTATTCTTGTGGTTCTTGTTTTCTTTGGTCTTGCTTTTCTAGTCAAAATTATCGTTGGAGTTCGTGCAAAACGGAGGTGCGTTTGGGGTCGTGCGTTGGAGTTGGCCTTACAAGTGGGACCGCAGTTAAGGAAACCGACTATCGGCAAACCCCCACCTTGCCCGTTGTGCGATGGATGAAGTTAGAGAAACGACGAGGTTGAAGAGATTGCTCTAGCACGGACTCCAAGAAATAATATGGTGTCAGATGGATGTCGTGGTGGTGGCGTGTGCCGTACTCCTGGACGTGAATGCTTGTTCTGGCCCATGCCACCCTACTACTCCTACTACTTACTCCTACTATATAGTATTGTACTAGTATTGAGGATTCGAGGTGCTGGTTACGTACAACGAACACATTAACATATGGCTACAGTAAAAAACACCCACCCGACGTGTGAAGCATGTGAAGCTAGTACAAATAGTGTACTACTATTGTTGATTGACCTCATCCGATAACCTGTTGCAATGCACGTACAATTATGTATTCAGAAAATATTTTTTTGCCTCGTCGCACCACTCACTCACACAAGCGACTCGAAAGCCATTCATAAATTTAGTAAGTTTATCACAGGCATATCATTTTATTACATACAATAGGTCATCAACCCACATCGACAACGAGGATACATTATAAATACTAAAGTTTTCACCACACAACAAATAACAAGCAATGAAATGAACTTCAACTCAACCATTCCTCGGCGTTGGAAATGCTTGCTTTGAACCACAAGTGATTCTCTGGGACGGGCCATCGATTGTCGATCTGGAAACCAATGCAGGACTGATCATCCAGGCTGAAGCGGCCTACTATATCCCTACCAGGGTAGGGAACCACACAAATGTCCGAGGTATAGACACAGTTGCTTCTCATAAATGTGTCAACGGCAGTTGGATCGCCTTTCACCATCATTGGATAGTTTTGTCCAAGGAAGAGCGAGTTTTCTCCAAGACTATCAATTCTATACCAGGGAGAAGGAGTTGGCGCTAGCACACTAGTACTCCATCCCGAATACCATGCAACGGGTGTTGGAATAGGTCCGGAGAGTGCGACCATGGGAGACACCTGCTTCCTTAGCAGTAACATCATCAGTGGGCTGTATACACACAAGAAGAGGTGATCCATAGGAATTAGTTGCCAGGCGCCACAGAGTATATGGGCGCTGCTTGTCCTCATGCCCGTGATCATCACCATCGTCATCTCCCCCTTGGTTATAAATTTTTTCAAGTATAGGTGGTGGGATGTTCACAGGACCTTGGAAACACAAGAAGAAGGTTAATTAGTAAAGGGAAACTTGCTAACCTGCATGCATGTGGATGAAACAATTATAATTACGGTGGAAGACAAACGTACCGAAACTATGAGGATGCCATGCAAAAACAGTGCCACGAGTGGTGGCAGCAAACACAAGGCCCTCGTATTGAATTGCATCACATTACTCATCCGTGTACAGAAACTGATTTTTGAGCAATATCCATCGAGTGAAACCATCAAGAACGGCAACAAGCTTGTCGAAGATAGCAACAACATCATAGTTGCTGTAATTCCAAGAGCGGTTGGGAACTCGACAAATTGCTATCTTCCGTAGAATACAGTCACCATGATCGTATTTGAACGTGCGTACATTACCGGTGTGCTCAACCTCTGGGCAGTGTGCTGAGAGTTTTGGAAGTGGAACCCGGTGACGAGTGTACACATTCACAAGTTCCCACTCGCAGTTGGACCCAATGTAAACAGCCCAATCTCCATTTGCGCCCGCCCAAGCCTTGCCCTCAAGTGATGGCATCTTAACATCATACGTATCATTATCAAGCGGCATCAACTTGCACAGGGCGAGGCCTCCATCGTGTCGGTGCCAGTCATCATCAGGGTCATGGCGAAGAAGATAGGGGAGATCAAACTGCTCCTTGACTCTTGGGTTCTTTGTAATGATGTTATTAGTTGAGTCGAGAATGGGCTTGAACGAACCTGCCATGCTAGCCGAGGTGATGACATCGCACCGATCAATGAGTTCCTCCACCACGTCATCTTTCAGATCGGGGCAAGAATAACGGGGTCGTTTCTGGCCTATTCCCTCCATGGAGAAGACGATCGAACAATGGCAGAAGAAAGGGTGAAGGGCTGAAGGAAAATGGAGGAGGGAGAGGAAGAGCGTGCAACAACAGTTCCAAATCGAGAGGGAAAGGCGAAGAGTCGGTGAACGGTTGCGAGTTTGCCACGGTTCACGAAGAGGCGCCCCGGCCTACACGTCCGTTCAGAAATACTCCTACTACTCGCCGTCGTCTCACTGATATGTTGGAACGGGACCACATGTCAACGAAACATGGTGTGTAATTTCTCGTGCAAAATGCGATCTGGCTGCGTTGGCCCGAGGTGCCGCATTAGTTATCGACCTTTATTTTTTTAATGGCGTGCCGATCAGTTTTGAAGCATGACTAACTGGTATTGTACGCAGAGAAAATATAAACTACTCTACCACTACTCCACCTCCAGTACTAGTAGTATAAAAAAATATAGGCTGGAGCTTGAGAGCTTTCTTGCTAAGGGCTGCCCACTTGCTTCTCACACTACCACCCTCTCTCCAGATCTAAAAAAGACGGCCCCTCTCTCCCTCCTCACCGGTGGTCACAGATCCGCCGGGGAAGAAAAGGACGTGCAGCGTTGATGCACTCGTCGTCGGTGAGCGAGGTCACGCACTAACGACAAGGCCGTCCTCTCAGACCTAGCGCCCATGCGGGATGGCCTCCGTCCCCAAGCTCGCTGCCATAGTGTGTGCGGAGGACGACGACCACGAGCGAAGCCACTTCCCGCCGACCCTCAGGTATGCTACCTCTTTTCGAACCATAACCTTGTTCTATTGCCCCATCTGCCACGTCATTGCATGTGGATCTTTTTCCACTCCACCATCTTCCCAATTTGCTATCCTTTGCTTTGCTGGCCACGCAGAAAAAAACCATAATTTGCACTATTAAAGGAAACCCTACTTCATGCAGACTAATCCATGTCTGGGTTGAATAAGGAAAGGAAGGGAGACTGTACTGTCCAAGAGAGTAGACATTGAACCCGCGTCTAGGTTGAAAAGGGGAAAATCAGTAGCTAAGGAACGAGTCTCATGTCTCTTGGTTGAAGAAGGGTAGAAAGGCATGACAACGCAATAGAGAATGACCAGGTTGATCGGTTTGTTGTCCTCGCATAGGAAAAGGTGGCTAAAGAGAGCAAAAATGGGACGTAATCCACATATGCTGCCTGGATATTTGTTGCTCTGGGCAACCATACCTCCCTCACCACTCTGCGTCCGTGGAGGTACATCGTACTGGTGCGCCCACTGTCTGAATGGGCCTCCCATGCTCTTATTTCCACTTTTTTTGCTATTAGTATAACGCCAGCAGTCAAGTCAAGCAATGCTACTGTTAAAGTGATGCCACATTTAACTAATGCCTCTCTCAGTCTAATGCCACCGATAAATTTAAGCAATGCCATTTAATGTCACTGGATTATTTCAGGGTTAGCTGTTGATTGTGCATGTATTAAAGATTTTTTAGCTAAGGCATTCTAATGCTGTTGCACAGCCAGTATACCAACGATGAAACTTGTTACTACCTTCAGATTTTTGCATTGTTAATGCTTATAGATTACATACCTCACTTTCATGAGATAAGTTAATTTTTTGTACAGTGTCACCAAAATGCCAAGGCGCCGATGTCATTTTATTTTGGTTAAACTGCACAGACAATTATGAAGGCAAGAGGAAAGGTCAAGAGTGGGCACCTCCTCCTCCGGTTGTTCTCTTGATTCGTTCGATCAAGTTTTTATGTTTGATCGATTATGAAGATTGGGATAGCAATTTTTAAGGTCCCCCGAGTTCGAAATGATATTTACCTGGGAGGTACATGGTTTGCAATTTTTTTATACTGTCATTAGTTAATAATGTCAGTTACCTTCAAACTTTTGTATTTGGTTTAATGCTCATGCAGAGCTAGTATACCAATGCTGAAACTTGTTACCTTTACATTTTGTATTGTTAATTCTTATAGAAACCTTCCAGTGCTAGAGTTTATTGAAATATATTCAGTAAAACCATTGTACTGTACCCTGTAATAAACTAACTACTCTACTGTTGCACTAGCCACTGGATTAGTGTATATTTGTAGTATTCGAATGGTGTTGCATTAGCGTATGGACATAAATAAAGTGTGGCAAGCTTTCCTAGATATGTGCTCAAGAAAACTACTACCTGTTTTTCTAAATACTAGACGTTTGGGTACTTTAAATTGAACCGCGAAAACGTCTTATATTAAGGAACAAAGGGTGTAGAGTTCACTCAAATTATCCCGGTAAAGCTAGTCACACCTTTGTTAAAATTAATGTTCATTATGTTAACGGAGGAGGTCTGTATGTTTGTCTCTAATGCCTGTCGACTACATACCTGACATCATGATGTAATGTTAAGTAATTTCTGTTTGTATAGTGTCACTGAATTGTCAGGGCGGTGATGGCATTTTATTTTAGTAGAACTGCACAAAATTTGCTTAAAAGAAGAGGAAAGGTCAGGAATGACTCGGTTTTTCAGAAAAAACTATGCATGCCTTCCTGACATCAGCCGATGTTGCTTTATTTATTCCTTCAAACAGGTGGTTAGAAACAATCTTGCTACCTTTTCCCATTATGAAATTGGAATGCTTATATTTGTGAGTCTATGCTTCAACTAGTGCCACTTTTAGAGTAATCACACTTTCAATATCTATGCAAACAGGGATGCTCGATTTTAGTGGAACTGCACAAAAAAGTCCAACTGGTTCAACATCAGGAGCATGTTTTTCCCAAACCTTTATATCCAATTGGTGGCACTATGAGCTGTTCATTACGAAGGTACATGGTTTGCTACTATCTTGCTACTCTTTTTGTACTGTCATTAGATAGTAATACTAGTGGTTTGCATGTGAATTTATTGGCAGGGTGGACCTACATTGGAGGTGCAGGACAGGATTCAATGATTGGATGCTCAATTTTGGTTGTATTGATTTCACCTCTTCCATCACTACGAACATGGATATCCTTGGTCTGATGAAGAATAGGCGCTATATTTCTGCTCTGAACCAGCAAATCAATTCAGTATAAAATTGTCCAGGGCAAAACATAACTGTATCGGATTGTCCAGTGCAGAACATGACAGATGCTAAGCGGAAGAGACATGTTTAAACCGAAAATACAAGGTGTGGTATATGTTTACTAGCTGCTTGATATTTGTGCAGACAGAGATGTCTGCCCACTGCTATTTGGCAAACAAAGTGTCCACAATTTTGGTTGAACTGCACAAGAGAATAGTATAGTCACTGCATGCAGTGCCATTTGAAAATAAACACAGAAAGATTGGATAGTCACTTCATGGACTGCAGAAAAGTAGTACTGTACTATTTATTGGCCAACACTAGGTGCTTCATTGCTTTGGTCTGATTATACAATGGGCATCATTTTGCCTAAGTTAAAGTTTATATTCCGAAAATAGTCTTGCGGTGTGATCGAGAGAAGACCAAATCATATTGCAGTGGATGTTCCTCCATCATGTGTGGTTCATTCTCATGGTTCCAGCTATTGTTGAAACCACTTACGTTTGCAAGAGGAATTGTAGACTTCACAAACAAATTTGTCTTTCAGCCTGTACTAAATGTTGGCCAAGAGAAGCATCCATGTTAGTAGGAAGAATAGATGTTTTTTCTAGATCTCTGCTTTTGGAGCTACATATTTGTATATGATCTGTGAATCATTGAGATGCATTAACATGTTAATCTTATGTATGGGAATTGTACTAGTTAGTTTTAGTTGCGACGCGAGATCCGAAGTGGCTGATCTTTGCTTTTGGAGCTACATATTTGTATATGATATGTGAATCATTGAGATGCATTAACAGTTACTTATTTCTGTTCGCTCAGTGTTTACAAGTTACTGATTGATCACTAGCTAGCCTACAAATGTGCTCCTAGAAGTTTTATTTGCGATTCAAGATGCGAAGTGGCAGTTTTTTGAATAAAAATGCCTACCTCTGAAGAAACTGACAGGCTACACTATCGATCCTACACGGATAAAAATGCCTACCTCTGAAGAAACTGACAAGCTACACTATCGATCCTACACGGATAAATAGCGGATCACGCACGTACTAGTACCTCCTTTCCGGTTTGCAGGGCTTAATTCAAACCTCTCACCAACCAAGGTACTCCCTCCGTCCGGGATTTATTAGTCCCGTGAGCAAAGAAGCAAGACCAAGGCATGGCAATAATTAACGGCATGCAAAAGTTTAAGCCTAATTAATTCCAGCGATTTAAGTGGCTGCATGCGTGCCCTCGGCTATGACTCGTTGCATGCTGCTTCGCGTACTGCCTGCGAGCGATTCTGAGTGCCTGCATGCAGCCGACCGTAATTAAGGCAGCTAACTGATGCGAAAAAAGATACGCTTTAAATCCGTGGAATCATTATTGACAAGGAGGGAGATGATTCGAGTGCACTCGTTTGACCGCCATGCCGGTGTGCGACCCAGACGGGACGGGATGGCACAGTCATAATTTCAGTTTCTCTAGTTTTCCACAACAAGCTGGCGCGCTAAGCCATTATGCATTGAATTCCGATGACCGTCGTGCTACCTTCCGCCTATAAGTACTGTTTCCCGGCCTTCTCATGTGCCACCGTGACCCAACTCGCCATATCCTCATAAGCCCCCACCAGCCCAATGTCGCTTGCCACGTCCGCCATGCCCCTGCCTGTCCACGGTAGGCGACGCCGGAGGCGGTCACCGCCGGAACTAGTGTTCGGGTTTTCACCTGAAGGCAGACGGAGGGAGGAGGCATTCTATCTGTCTTTAGATGGCAATGCGGAGATCGAGGAGTTGTTGGAGCGCGACCGCATGGCGGAGGAGCAGGAGTTGTTGGAGCGCGACCGCCTGGCGGAGGAGCAGCGTATCGCCGATTTGCGCCGCCAGCGGGACATGGAGCAGCAACGCACCGACGCTCTGAGTCACGAGCAGAGCGCCCGCAACTGGGCCGACTACGTGGAGGCCGGCGCCCGACAAATAGCCCTGGAGGCTGTCGGGCACGCACGTGTTCACGACGCCGATTTTTACTACCAGCTCGTCAAGTGGGTTTCCCGCTTGGAAGCCGAAGCTTTGGTGGACCACACCGGCATGGAAAGGGCCAACGCGCGCGAGCAACGCGCCCTATCGCACCTCTGGCAAGTCCAAGGCGAGGCGGAGGATGCCGGTGCCGGCGTTTAGCATGGACAGTAGATGGCGGACGGCATCGTCTAGTTAGCTAAGAGTAAGTTAGTACTTGTACGCTACTAGAGTGTTAGTGGAGTAGATAGTTAACTTGGCTATGATGGTTGTCAACATGGAAGTTCAGTACTCTATATGTGGATCAGACCTGTTACTTTGCTCTGAATGTTGAACTTTCTGTTCGAACGTATGGAATGGGCTGTTATTTTTTAAAATGGGTTGTATTTGTCCTCCACGGTTTAGAGGCTGACTTGTGGGCCTAGCAAGTTGACGCATACACAATCAGGAGATGATTGTACGTGGAGAGGATGACAACAGGGACCCGCGAAGGTCATGGCAGTACGCAAGCAAGTGCCTCCTTATTTCAAGCCAATAAAAAAATGGCTCCTCCTAGTGGATTTCTGACATCTGGGTCCCATGCCATTGTCAACGTAGTCAATAAACGAGAGAATTGCACAACGAGCGGCTGACACCAGGGACCCAGCAGCTCGCCCAGTTATTTTTGTTTTGGGTTAATTTGATAAATGCCACTCCAAATCTGGTGTATCCGAGAAATGCCACTGCAATTTCTAAACTTTGAAAAATGCCATTTCTAGTGGCATTTTTCAAAGTCTGGAATGGCGTTTTTCAAAGTTTGCAAACTGCAGTGGCGTTTTTCAAAGTTTGCAAAAATTGCAGTGGCATTTTTCAAAGTTTGGAAATTGCAGTGGCATTTTTATGAGTCGCCATAATTGGAGTGGCATTTATCTAATTTGTTTTTGAGACGGAAGCAGGGTGTCAACTGGGCTGTGCGGGACACTCTGGCCTGTCTAGACAACCTTTTCTTTTATGTTTACCACAGACCGGCCCAGTAATTTTTTTTTCTTTCTGAAAATGGCTAGCCCAGTTCTTTTGTGATTTGTCAAGTAAGTCGCTCTATCAGGCCTGTTGGGCTGCAAATCTTTCAAGACGAGGAGAGCTTCATTCGGCTGGCCGAGAAAATGGCCTATCAGTAATGTGAAATGGGTTGTACATTTTTAAAACACATCAAACCGGCAATTATTTTCAAATGTCTTTTTTTCATTTCGAGATTTTAAATTGCATTGATTTTAATGCGTGGACAATTTATTGGATTTTATATTGATATACATTTATTTTTAAAATCAGTCTGAATGTGACTCAAAATTTCGGGATTAAAAACAGTTCAGACCGCACCGACATATGCAAAATTTCATATAATTTTTTAACCGTGGCCACAATATGGGCTGTAATGCTAACATAAAGAATATGGGCTCCAAAAAAACCCGTAAGAATTAGCAAATGGGCTATAAATTATTTGAAATAATGGCAGATGGGTTGTATGCTGTTTTCCACAGATTTGAGGCTTTCCACAGATGGCCTGTATATTGTTGGATGTCCATCCAACGGCCATCGTGCTTCTTCAATCTCTGCTCTTCCTGCTCCAGCCGCTCAAACAAGCGCCGGCGGGACTACCTGCTCCCTCCTCCCCGCGGCCGGCTGTGCTGCCGCACAAGCCTCACCGCCCCACCGTACTCTCATCGCTGGCCTAGCCATCCCTCTACTCACCCACACCTGCTGTTATTCTCCGGCGATGGCAGACGAACCAGTAAACCCTCGTACAACTGTACTCCCATCCGCATGGGAAACAAAAACAACGGCTGAGTCTTCCATGCCTCCGTGTCGTTCCCTTCCTAGGCCTCGCCGTCGTCCACCGCCCTGGTGCTCTCGGTGTGGCGTGGTCAGCGTGGTCAATGACCGACATGCATCTGAAGTGGACTGTACGTGGAGAGGCTGACAGTTGGGTCCACAGCCGCACGCATGGAAATGTGAAAGGATCGAGAAGATGTGTCTAGAGGGGGGTGATTAGACACTAAGTGCTAAAAGTTGTAGTTTTTAATTTCTTTAAGTTGAAGTGGAGTTTAGGCACAAGTTTAACAAACACAATACATATCAAGCAAGCATGCAAAGAGTATATGAGCAGCGGAAAGTAAAGCATGCAACTTGCAAGAATGTAAGGGGAAGGGTTTGGAGAATTCAAACGCAATTGGAGACACAGATGTTTTTTGTCGTGGTTCCGATATGTGGTGCTATCGTACATCCACGTTGATGGATACTTCAACCCATGGAGGGTAACGGTTGCGTGAGTCCATGGAGGGCTCCACCCACGAAGGGTCCACGAAGAAGCAACCTTGTCTATCCCATCATGGCCAGCGCCCACGAAGGACTTTCCTCACTAGCGGTAGATCTTCACGAAGTAGGCGGTCTCCTTGCCCTTACAAACTCCTTGGTTCAACTCCACAATCTTTGTCGGAGGCTCCCAAGTGACACCTAGCCAATCTAGGAGACACCACTCTCCAAGAAGTAACAAATGGTGTGTTGATGATGAACTCCTTGCTCTTGTGCTTCAAATGACAGTCTCCCCAACACTGAACTCTCTCCACAAGATATGGATTTGGTGGAACGAAGATTTGAGTGGAAAGCAACTTGGGAAGGCTAGAGATCAAGATTCATATGGTGGGAATGGAATATCTTGGCCTCAACACATGAGTAGGTGGTTCTCTCTCAGAAAATGTGTATTGGAAGTGTAGGTATGTTCTGATGGCTCTCTCCACGAATGAAGAGTGGGTGGAGGGGTATATATAGCCTCCACACAAAATCTAACCGTTACACACAATTTGCCAATCTCAGTGAGACCGAATTGAGAAACTCGGTTGGACCGATTTAGCAAACCTAGTGACTGTTAGGGTTTTTGGTGGGACCGATGTTCAATGGTTAGGGTAAAACCAAAACTCGGTTATGCCGATTACTCAAACTCGGTGGGACCGATTTGGGTAATAAGTGAAATAGAGAGTTGGTCAAGCAAAGTCGGTGGGGCCGATTGCATATCTTAGTGGGACCGAAAATATTGCAATAGGTAACAGAGAGTTTGCAAGCCCATCTCAGTGAGACCGAGATCCCATTGGTAAGACCGAACTGATTAGGGTTTCTGGCAGTGGCTATGTCAACTGAACTCGGTGGCTCCGGATAGAAAGAATCGGTGGGGCCGAGTTTGACTTTTGGTTTAGGACATATCTGGAAGTGAGAAAGTGGTTGAGGGCTTTGGAGCATATCACTAAGCACTTTGAGCAAGCAAGCCATTAAGCAACACCTCATCCCTTCTTAATAGTATTGGCTTTCCTATAGACTCAATGTTATCTTGGATCACTAAAATAGAAAATGTGGAGTCTTGAGCTTGGAGCTTGAGCCAATCCTTTGTCCTTAGCATTTTGAAGGGGTTCCACATCCTCTAGTCCATGCAACTTCATTGTTGAACTTATCTGAAACATACTAGGTAAAAGTGTTAGTCCAACAAGAGATATGTTGTCATTAATTACCAAAACCACCTAGGGAGCACTTGTGCTTTCAAAATGCCTCCTTATTACGTGCAAAATAATGATTTCCTCCACCTGACATCTGGGACCCACCGAAACGGCCTCTGTATTTCGCGAAAAAAATGTTACCGCCGCTGATAGCTCGGACCCACCAGCTATATCTTCACACGCAAGGAAGTGCCTCCTTATTACACACAAAAAAATGAATAATCCCCTTGCTAGCTGGGACCCAGTATAGTGGGCCTACTAAGTTGATGGGGACGAAGGGCTTTGTCAACTTAGTCAATATGCAAGATTCTAGCTCGACTGACCGTATGATGTCCATCCAACGGCCGTAGTGCTTCTTCAACCTTTGGTCTTCTTGCTCCAGCCGCCCAAAGCAGCGCCGGTCGTGCCGCCTGCTCCTGCCTCCCGTGGCCGGCTGTGCTGCCGCGGAGGCCTCACCGCCCCCATACTACTCCCACCGCTCGCAAGGCCATCCCTCCACTCCACTCACCCACACCCCCTGTTATTCTGCGGCAACGGCAGCGCAGCCGAACCAGTGAACCCTCGTACTCCTCTCTGCGTGGGCATCCACTACCGCATCTTCCTCGGCTCCGCCTCGTCCCCTTCCTAGGCCTCGCTGTCGTCCACCGCCGTGGTGCTGTCGGCGCGGCATGGTCAATGTGGTCAACGACCGAATTCCATCGGAAGAATATTGTACATGGAGAGGCTGACAGCTGGGTCCACGGCAGCCACAAGGAAGTGCCTCCTTATTACACAGAAAATAATTATTCCTCCACCTGACAGCAGGGACCCACCGGACACCCACCAGTATATCGCGAAAAAAACGTTTGCCCCTGACTGCTGGGACCCACCCGACGAGCCACCGTATTTCGCGAAAAAAAACGTTCCCCCTGCTGTCAACTCGCACCCACTGGAAGTGCCTCCTTATTACGCACAAAAAAATGAATACCCCCTGCTAGCTGGGACTCACCTTGGTGGGAGGCTGACTTGTGGGCCTACTAAGTTGACGGGGACGGAGGGCTTTGTCAACTTAGTCAATATGCACGATTCTAGCTCTAGTGACCGTATGATGTCCATCCAACGGCCGTAGTGCTTCTTCAACCTCTAGTCTTCTTGCTCCAGCCGCCCAAACCAGCGCCGGTCGTGCCTCGTGCTCCTGCCTCCCGTGGCCGGCTGCGATGCGGCAGAGGCCTCACCGCCCCCTACTACTCCCACTGCTGGCCAGGCCATCCCTCTACTCACCCACACCCCCTGTTATTCTACGGCGACGGCAGCCTGACACCGCAGCGAACCAGTGAACCCTCGTACTCCTCTACGCGTGGGCATCCACTGCCGCGTCTTCCCCGGCTCCACGTCGTCCCCTTCCTAGGCCTCGCCGTCGTCCACCGCCCTGGTGCTCTCGGTGCGGCGTGGTCAACATGGTCAAGGAATGGCTTCCATCGGACGTGGACTGTACATGGAGAGGCTGACAGCTGGGTCCATGGCCGCAGCAAGGAAGTGCCTCCTTATTACGTGCAAAATAATTATTCCTCCACCTGACAGCGGGGACCCACCGGACGGGCCACCGTATTTCGCAAAAAAAACGTTTGCCCCTGACTGCTGGGACCCGCCAGCTACATCTTCGCACGCAAGGAAGTGCCTGACAGGTGGGACCCACCTGGTCGAAGCGTACGTAACGTTGTCATTCTAGTCGCGAACATGTACGTACATATATACTGGTGGATGTAGAGGCGCGCACGTGTTGTAGTAGAGGCGCGCACATAGCATGTACACGTACGTACAACGGCCAGGGTGCAAGAAAGAAAATACGGCCACGTATGTGTACATACGGGCGGGGTCTCGAACGCCTACTCGCGCATACGTACGGCCAGGGCTCGTGTACATGGCTGGGTCAGAAAGGAGAAACATCGTCATTGTCGTGTTCATGGGGAGGAAACGGAATGCGTCGTGTTCATCGGGAGGGCTTGGACAGAACAGGCGATGGAAACAAGGCCTGACTTACCGCAGAACGGAGGAAACGGCCTTGTGTTCGACCGGCCACGTTCGAAACGGGATCCTGTTGATCGGGAGGGGTCTGGCGTACCGCAAAACGGAGGAAACGGACCTCCTACGGTCGAAACGGGGATCCTGTTCATCGGGAGGGGTGTGGCGTACCGCAAAACGGAGGAAACGGACTTGTGTTGGAGCGCTATGGTCGAAACGGGGGTCCTGTTCATCGGGAGGGGTGTGGCGTACGCAAAACGGGACTCCACGGGATACTGTTCATCTCCACCGTCGACCCCCTCCAGCCTCCACGAGCTACTGTCCATCCATCGTCGACCTCCTCTAGCCTCCACCTGCGACTGTTCATCCACGAGCTCCTGTTCATCCAGCCTCCACTGCGCGCTACTCCACCGGCTACTGTTCAACCAGCCCTCTCCACGGGCTCCTGTTCAACCACCCCTCCACGGGCTACTGTTCATCCTGCCCTCCACCGTCTACTGTTCATCCTGCCCTCCACAGGGTGGTCCTGTTCATCCAGCCCTCCACGGGGTCCTGTTCATCTAGCCCCAACCGGCTCGATCGATCAGGGTCCTGTTCATCCAGAGGCAACACCATGGGGTCCTGTACATCCACCCCCACCGGGAACTGTTCATCCAACCCCCCCCCCCCGCAACGCTCACTGTTCATCCAGAGGCAGCATCGATCGGCTTCAGTTAGCAGCAGTAGTGAAGGAATCGCTCGATCGGGTTCAGTTAACAGCCATCGATCGATCGCTCGGGTTCAGTAATGCGTAGCCTGCAGTGCAATCGCTCGGGTTCAGTTAGAGCCCAACTCCTCGCTCGGGTTCAGTTAGAGCCAACGCCTCGCACACACGCGCGTACGTGTACGAGAGAAGCGCGCATCGCTCGGCCCCCGACCTCCCACCCTAACCGGGAACTCCCTGAAATTTTCCTCCCCCACGCTTCTACCATGGTTTTTTCCGTCATGGACGGCCCAAAGAATGTCATGCAGCTACGTCTCCGGCCCGCCCAGGACGAAAAGCCCATTTTCTATCATGATTTTTTGTCATAGAAGTAGGAGCCCACCACATGTTGGAAATATGCCCTAGAGGCAATAATAAAATGGTTATTATTATATTTCCTTGTCCACGATAATTGTCTATTGTTCATGCTATAATTGTGTTATCTAGAAATCGTAATACATGTGTGAATATATAGACCACAACATGTCCCTAGTAAGCCTCTAGTTGACTAGCTCGTTGCTCAATAGATGGTTACGGTTTCCTGACCATGGACATTGGATGTCATTGATAACGGGATCACATCATTAGGAGAATGATGTGATGGACAAGACCTAATCCTAAGCATAGCACAAGATCGTGTAGTTCGTTTGCTAGAGCTTTTCTAAGTGTCAAGTATCATTTCCTTAGACCATGAGATTGTGCAAATCCCGGATACCATAGGAGTGCTTTGGGTGTGACAAACATCACAACATAACTGGGTGGCTATAAAGGTACACTACAGGTATCTCCGAAAGTGTCTGTTGGGTTGGCATGAATCGAGACTGGGATTTGTCACTCCGTATGACGGAGAGGTATCTCTGGGCCCACTCGGTAATGCATCATCATAATGAGCTCAGTGTGACTAAATAGTTGGTCACGGGATGATGTGTTACGGAACGAGTAAAGTGACTTGCCGGTAACGAGATTGAACAAGGTATTGGGATACCGACGATCGAATCTCGGGCAAGTAACGTACCGAATGACAAAGGGAATTGGATACGGGATTGATTGAATCCTTGACATCGTGGTTCATCCTATGAGATCATCGTGGAACATGTGGGAGCCAACATGGGTATCCAGATCCCGCTGTTGGTTATTGACCGGAGAGTCGTCTCGGTCATGTCTGCATGTCTCCCGAACCCGTAGGGTCTACACACTTAAGGTTCGGTGATGCTAGGGTTGTAGATATATTAGTATGCGGTAACCCAAAAGTTGTTTGGAGTCCCGGATGAGATCCCGGACATCACGAGGAGTTCCAGAATGGTCCGGAGGTGAAGATTTATATATAGAAAGTCCAGTTTCGGCCATCAGGAAGGTTTCAGGGGTAATCGGTATTGTACCGGGACCAGCGAAAGGGTCCCGGGGGTCCACCGGGTGGGGCCACCTATCCCGGAGGGCCCCATGGGCTGAAGTGGGAGGGGAACCAGCCCCTGGTGGGCTGGTGTGCCCCCCCCATGGGCCTCCCCTGCGCGTAGGGTTGGAAACCCTAGGGGTGGGGGGCGCCCCACTTGGCTTGGGGGGCAAGTCCCCCTTGGCCGCCGCCCCCCTTGGAGATCCCATCTCCTAGGGCCGGCGCCCCCCTAGGGGCCCTATATATAGTGGGCGGGAGGGAGGGCAGCCGCACCAAGTCCCTGGCCCCTCCCTCTCCCCTCGTAACACCTCTCTCTCTTTCTCGTTGGAGCTTGGCGAAGCCCTGCCGAGATCACCGCTGCTTCCACCACCACGCCGTCGTGCTGCTGGATCTCCATCAACCTCTCATTCCCCTTGCTGGATCAAGAAGAAGGATACGTCTTCCCAACCGTACGTGTGTTGAACGCGGAGGTGCCGTCCGTTCGGCACTTAGTCATCAGTGATTTGGATCACGATGAGTACGACTCCATCAACCCCATTCTCTTGAACTCTTCCGCTCGCGATCTACAAGGGTATATAGATGCACTCCCCTTTCCCTCGTTGCTAGATGACTCCATAGATTGATCTTGGTGATGCGTAGAAAATTTTAAAATTCTGCTACGTTCCCCAACACCACATCTATGATGATACTGAGTTTTGTCACAATTATCGTCATAGAAGTGTCATATGTATGACAGAAATTTTTTTCGTTCGGCCCAAAATGTCACGGATGTGTCTTTTTTTGTAGTGATAGCTAGCTTGTGGTCCATAGTACGGCTCAACCGACATAGGATACACACATACTTTCACTTTTACTTGTTTCCTTTTCAGGTCTCAATCCCACAGGCCCCATGTGATGGTCTGGTCATCGGTCCTCTTTAAGGATAAACACACCAAGACGGCGAGAAACGCGGACATATGGGGGACTTTTTAGGTGATTCCGTTAACGATAACTCCACCTGTTTTTCAGGGCCCACATGCAGCTCTCCCTTGGTTTCGGCATGTCAAATAGCATGTTGCTTATCGCACTACCTGTATCAATGCGCCTTGACGTACTAATTGAATTACAATGAGAACAGTTTGCGGCTGGAGCTTTAGGACCCCAGCCTTTTACCTTTGCACCTTTTTTGTTTTCTTTCTCTTTTTTCTCTCATCTCCCCTATGGATAACCTTATCAGATAGCACTCGTACACTTTGGTGCATTTCATGTTCGCCAGGGGCTTCATAGCACCCCACACTATGGCAACAAAAGTCCGAACACTTTTTATAAGTACAGTTCGGCACCCCGAATTTAGCATTATATGCATTGGCTCTGAATCATGTCTTTGGTCAATAGTTGGGTTGCCCGGCTCCTGTGCTTGCTACCTTACGTTCCGCTACATTGGCTAAGGTAGTAAATGGAGAACTACTACGATTGTGCCTTGGTTTATCCAAAGGACCGCCTCAGTAGAGAAAGCCAAAAACTGACTATCATGACGCGGCGAGAGCCGGTCAGCTGTTCGGAAGTTACAAATCGTTGGAGATTTCTTCCGCATTACGCGAAGGATTTGTACTTCCCGACACTACAAGGAAAAAGCCAAGTAGTAGCACGGGTTAAAAGCTAGTAGTAGCGCGGGTGCCTGCGCTACTACTATGGCGCTACAGCTAACTAGTAGTAGTAGCGCGATGCATCCCGCGCTACTAGTACGTGTGTTAGTAGTAGCGCTGGTTCGACACGCGCTACTACTAACTATCTGTAGCGCATGTCTGTGACACACGCTACTACTATTAATTTGAAAAACCAAAAAAAATCTCGACCCCCGTGCGTGCTGTCAATCGTGCAGGGAGATCTCGGCCATGACGCATGCCTCGTGGAAGCCATCGAGGGCGGCCACGGAGGCCAGCCCGGCGTGGGCCGGGAGCTGGAGGACCTGGATCTTGGCATCGTGCATGGGGAGCAGCACCTCGCGGCGGCCGTCGCCGTTGAGTTCGGCGACGAGGGGTGGCGGGAGGCGGTCCACATCATGCTTGATCAGGAACCCATGTCCGACAGGTGGTACCACGCCTCCCAGAACAAGAAGTCGCCCTCGTGCTGCCGAAGGAGGAGGGGGATGGGTCAGCTAGGGTTCCAGATCGAATCGGGGAGGGAGGAGGAGGAGGAGGGCTGACCTGGAGCGAGAAGAAGACAGTGAAGATGATGACCCACAAGTATAGGGGATCTATCATAGTCCTTTCAATAAGTAAGAGTGTCGAACCCAACAAGGAGCAGAAGGAAGTGATAAGCGGTTTCTAGCAAGGTATTCTCTGCAAGCACTGAAATTATAGGTAATAGACAATTTTGTGATAAGATAATTTGTAACGAGCAACAAGTAACAAAAGTAAATAAAGTGCAGCAAGGTGGCCCAATCCTTTTTGTAGCAAAGGACAAGCCTGGACAAACTCTTATATAGAGAAAAGCGCTCCCGAGGACACACGGGAATATCGTCAAGCTAGTTTTCATCACGTTCATATGATTCGCGTTCGGTACCTTGATAATTTGGTATGTGGGTGGGCCGGTGCTTTGGTACTGTCCTTACTTGGACAAGCATCCCACTTATGATTAACCTCTATTGCAAGCATCCGCAACTACAACAAAAGTATTAAGGTAAACCTAACCATAGCATGAAACATATGGATCCAAATCAGCCCCTTACAAAGCAACACATAAACTAGAGTTTAAGCTTCTGTCACTCTAGCAACCCATCATCTACTTATTACTTCCCGATGCCTTCCTCTAGGCCCAAATAATGGTGAAGTGTCATGTAGTCGACATTCACATAACACCACTAGAGGAGAGACAACATACATCTCATCAAAATATCGAACGAATACCAAATTCACATGACTACTAATAGCAAGACTTCTCCCATGTCCTTAGGAACAGACGTAACTACTCACAAAGCATATTCATGTTCATAATCAGAGGGGTATTAATGTGCATATAGGATCTGAACATATGATCTTCCACCAAGTAAACCAACTAGCATCAACTACAAGGCGTAATCAACACTACTAGCAACCCACAGGTACCAATCCCAGACTTAGAGACAAGAATTGGATACAAGAGATGAACTAGGGTTTGAGAGGAGATGGTGCTGGTGAAGATGTTGATGGAGATTGGCCCCCTCCCAATGAGAGGAGCGTTGGTGATGATTTCCCCCTCCCGGAGGGAAGTGTCCCCGGCAGAACAGCTCCGCCGGAGCCCTAGATTGGTTCCGCCAAGGTTCCGCCTCGTGGCGGTGCAGTCTCGTACCGAAAGCTTGCTTATGATTTTTTCCTCAATGAAAGACTCGATATAGCAGAAGATGGGCATCAGAGGGCCACCAGGGGCCCCACGAGGCAGGGGGACGCGCCCAAGGGGGTAGGGGGCGCCCCCCACCCTCGTGGCTGGTGAGTGGCCCCCTCTGGTACTTCTTGTGCTCAGTATTTTTTACATATTCTGAAAATAACTTCCGTGAAGTTTCAGGACTTTTGGAGCTGTGCAGAATAGGTCTCTAATATTTGCTCCTTTTCCAGCCCAAAATCCCAGCTGTCGGCATTCTCCCTCTTTATGTAAACCTTGTAAAATAAGAGAGAATAGGCATAAGTATTGTGACATAATGTGTAATAACATCCCATAATGCAATAAATATCGATATAAAAGCATGATGCAAATGGATGTATCAGAAGGCGGCAAGGAGGAGGATGTCGAGGTCGCGCTTCCGCATCTTGGCGGCGGCGAGGATCTCAGGCGACCGCCCACCGGAGGGATCTCGGAGAGGAAGGGGAAAGAAACCAGAGTGTACCAGCGGCGGCCACCGCTGGAGTACGAGGGAGAGAGGAGGAAAGTAAGAGAGGGGGAAAGTGAGGGAGAGAGGAGGGATTCGGCCGAGGATATGGGGATTTCACATACCTCGTACTTATTAGTAGCGAGGGGTATACAATCGTGCTACTACTATCAACTTAGTAGTAGCGTGGGTTTGTACCCCTCGCTACTACTATGGCATGTCCCAGGAGGGCATGGTAGAGACCGCTTAATAGTAGCGCGGGTTAAAACCCGCGCTACTAGTATCAACTTAGTAGTAGCAAGGGGTAAAAACCCGCGCTACTAGTAAGTAGCAGTAGCGAGGGTTATAAACCCTCGCTACTAGTAAGATTCTGCCTATAAGCTTTTCCCTAGTAGTGCGATCAGATGCTTATAGCACTCTAGTTCGGATACTAGGGGCTGCGCCCATGTTTTTATTGTCAAACTCCCATGGCTAAGTGAGGGCGTTACAGCCGCATAGTCTGGTTGCCTGGTTCGTTGCGCTAAACAACTCCTTCAAGGACCATCTAATTGGATCAAGATTGTTTAGATTCCATCCCGAACACCCCCGTACTACCTACGTGGGGGCAGAAGCCGATGACCGGTTAACCCTCAGATTTCATACAACACGGCCGCACAGGAAGTAAAAATTTAAAAACATAACAAGCATTTTATTGCACAATCACCTTGTTTTATCATACAAGGTAGAGGGAGCTCGAATACATTCATTCAATAGTGTCTTTCGCACAATGACCCGCAACAATGCGTGACCCCTCCAAGACATCGCCGAAGTATCGCTCTGGTGTGCGGTGCTCCTTGCCCTCCGGTGGCCCCTCGGTCGCTAATTTGACAGCATCCAACTTCGCCCACCAGACCTTGCAATAGGAGAAGGCCAGACGTGCGCCCTTGATGCAGACGGACCGCTTGACGACGTCCAACCAAGGAAAGGCACCCACCAGTTGCTTCACGAGGCCGAAGTAACTGCCGGTTATAGCTTCGGCTGGCCACAACCGGATTATTAAATCCTTCATGGCCAGTTCAGCCACCCTATGCAGCTCGACCAACTATTTTAGCTGGTCGTTGAAGGGCACCGAATGTTCTGGCGCAAGATATTGCGACCAGAACAACTTCTCCGAGGAGCTCCCTTCTTCGGCTCGGAAGAACTCTGTGGTGCAGCCGCACTGCATGGCAGATCAGTAAAAGCCCCTGGAGAACTCCAAAACCGGGTTAGTAAACGATATTTCATTTTCACATTCTTGCTTTGGATATTGAATGCCTTGCCCGCCGCGATCTTCCTAGCCTCCTGGATCTCCTGAAGGGCGCCCTGGGCCTCATTCCGGGCTGCCTCCGCATTCTGACGAGCCTTGGCGAGTTCGGTCTCTTGAACAGACGCATCGCGCTCCAAGGCCTCACACTTCTTCACTGCGTCCTCGAGCTCCTGTTGGACCTCGTTGACCCGGGCCTTGAGCTTCTTCCGAGCGGCCTACTCCTTGATAGCCTTCCATTCGTCTTCGGCCAGGGCCTTTTTCAGGGCCTCGACCTCGATCGTCACCTCTGTACATATCATGGCATTTCGGTCGCTTCATATCATTTTACCTTTTTTTTGGAATACATAACAGGTTATTACTTACCTTGTTTTTCCTCGAGCTGCCTCTTCACCTGGCCCAGCTCCTCCTCGGCCTCCGCTAGTTTCTGCTTCAGTCCGGAGACTTCGGCAGTATGCGAGGCTGCAGCCAACAGCGACGCCTGTGTTTACATTTCAGAAAATTTTAGTTAGTTTCCTGCAATAGGAGATTGATCATCTGGCTTTTTCTTTCCGAACACCAGACAATGTCTCAGGGGCTACTGTCTACATTGGGAGTTTCTCTTTTTTGCATCGCTTACCTCAAAACCTATCAGCGGGCTGCAGCAGGTTTCGGTTAGTCCGCTCTTGGCGGACTGAACCCTTTCAATTACCGTGCCCATAAGGACACGGTGCTCATCCACAATGTAAGCGCCTCGCAGCGCTTCCAGCAGATTGTCCGGTGCCCCTGGTTGGACAGGGGTCACCGGCGGAATAGGCATCCCCCTTCTTTCGAAGAAGGTTGCATGCCGGTTTCCGGAGCCGCATCAGTCTCCGGAATTGAGTCCGGCTGAGGGCCGAACTGAATACGGCCCTCCCCACCAGTCTCCATGGGGATTGTTTCCCCCTGGTGTCCGGCGACGGGGGTTTCTCCCTCTGGCGCCTCCTGAGCCTCTCCCCCGCCTGGAACAGTCCTTCGGGACAGCACCTCCGCGTTGTCCTTGCCCTTGGGGGAGTGAGCGGCCTGCGGTGAATCGCTGGCCATCGCCTTTGAGTCCAGCGAACCTCGTGATGAGCATCGCTGGGAGCTGTCATGAGCTGTACTGTAATAGCATAACTAATTATATCAATACAACAAAGAGGAAAGACTTGGTTTATGGGCGGATATGAGTTTTAGCACTTACGATGCGGCCTGAGGCTTAGTGCGGGGGCGTCTCTCCGGACTGCTGTCCACGTCCCACGCGGAGTTATCCGCAAGGGAGCTCTTCCCTTTCTTGGACGTCTCCGCCTCCAGATTTTTGGAAGCCGCCCTCTTCTTCCTCCCCTCATCAGGGGAAGGGTTGTTCTCCTCCTCCTCCTCCTCATCGTTGTCATCTTCGGCGGCGGAGGAGCGGGTCCTATCTTCGGACGTCACATCCGAAGCGCCCTTGCTGCGGGGGCCACTCTAGACCCCCTTGGCCTTCCCTGTGGCCTTCTTCGCCGGCGCCTTATAGGGCGCCGGCACCAGCATCTTTGCTAAACGCGGGATGACCGGTTCTTCAGGCAGCGGAGCCGGACATTAGATCCGCTTCGCCTTCTCCATCCACTCCTGAAGAAGCCATGATAATAAAGCTTAGATATCATCCTTAAAACAAGCAAGTAAAGGATGCAGTAAAGATTTACCTTGTCGGCGGAGCGATTAATGTTGTACCCACGGTCCGAGGTTGTGGCCGGCGGTGTCTCGTTGCCCTTGAAGAGCAACTTCCAGGCATGGGGGCTCCGGAGTTGAATTCGGCAACCGTGGCCCAGGTGGCATTGCGGGGTTCTGTAATGTAGAACCATTGTTTCTGCCATTCCTTGACAGACTCCACGAAAGTGCCTTTTAGCTAGGAGACGTTGGCCAGCTTGCTCACCATGCCGCCTCCGCACTCCGCGTGCTGGCCATCCACCACCTTCGGCTTCACATTGAAGATTTTGAGCCACAACCCGAAGTGGGGATGGATGCGAAGGAAAGCTTCACACACGATGATGAACGCCGAGATATTGAGAAAGGAGTTCAGGGATAGGTCATGGAAGTCTATCCCGTAGTAGAACATCAGCCCGCGGACGAAGGGGTGGAGTGGAAACCCTAACCCGCGGAGGAAATGAGGGATGAATACTACCGTCTCGTCGGGCTTCGGCGTGGGAACGATTTGTCCCTGGGCTGGAAGGCGGTGGGCGATTCCCTTCGCCAGATACCCGGTCGCCCGAAGCTCGGCGACGTCCTCCTCCTTGATAGAGGAGGCCATCCAATTGCCTTGACCTCCGGAACTGGACATGGTTGGGTGCTTGCTTGAGTGGGAAACAGATGAGAACTTGGGTGCTGGAGCTCAAGAGTGGAAGGGCAGAGGAAGAGAGAAGGCGTGGGTGAAGAAAAGGGATTCTTATCTCCTTATAAAGGCAGTGAATATTGAACGCCTCCCCACTCGCCTTGAAATTCGCCTACTCCCAAGGGCTGTATAAACGGCACGATTGGGTTACCCACGCCCGTATTGATGAGGATCCCGCAATAAGCGGACATGATCTCTGCTTTGACAAGACGTGCCAATGGAAATCGCATCTCGAAACACAGGATGGCAGACAAAACGGATCGATATAGTGACTGGGCAGACGTGATGTCATGTTGTAAAAAAGTTGTCACCAGATGGGACTCGTGGAATATTATATTCTCTCTACGGTTGTGTGTGGTGTTGTGTTATAGGTCCGGACACGTTCAAATACGTCCAAAGACTATTTTGGAGTTCGGAAGGAGGAACCCGCCTTGCAATGCCGAAGACAGGCCTACGCGCCGGATACCTTGTCATTGAAGCCAGGTTCAGGGGCTAGTGAGGGGGTCCTGGACTAAGGGGTCCTTAGGCGTCCGGCCTGTTAGCCATGGGCCGGACTGATGGGCTGTGAAGATACGAAGACTGAAGACTGCACCCGTGTCCGGATAGGACTCTCCTTGGCGTGGAAGGCAAGCTTGGCGATGGAATATGTAGATTCCTTTCTTTGTAACCGACCTTGTGTAACCCTAGATCCTCCTGGTGTCTATATAAACCGGAGGACTTAGTCCGGAGGAGATACATTATCATAACCATATAAGCTAGGCCTCTAGGGTTTAGCCATTACGACCTCGCGGTAGATCAACTCTTGTAATACTCATATTCATCAAGATCAATCAAGCAGGACGTAGGGCATTACCTCCATAGAGAGGGCCCGAACCTGGCTAAAACATTGTGTCCCCTGTCTCCTACGCACAGTTCAGGACCCCCTACCCGAGATCCGCCAGTTTTGACAACGACACCAGGAGCGCCCCAACCGGGCCAACTGGCCATTTGGCCCAAGGCCAGCGCCCAGCGCCAGAAGACCCTCCAGGCCGGTCGACCACCCCACACGTGTCGTCGCTCGCTTCGAGCCGCCGCCACTGACTGGTAGGCCCCATTCCACCTCATCTCCCCAACCTCCCGCTTGCCCCCCTCGAATGAGCTCGACGCCGTGCTCCCGCAACCGCGCTCAGCTCCCTCGCGGATAAGGCCTATCCGCAGCTCCCGTGCCCTCTCCCATCACCTATAAAAGGCCCTGCACCCCCTCTTCCAACTTCGCTGTCCCACTTCTTCCCACGCCGCTTCTAGCCACCACGCTGCTCGTTCGCATCTCGCTGGAGCATTTCGTCGCTCGTAGACCACTCCGACCCTCGTTTTTCTGTAAATTTTCTTAGCTCACCGAGGCACATCCGTTTGACACGATTTTTGCCCCTAGGTCCCGTCGGAGCCGCCGCACCGTCGACGCCGGAGTCGCGGAGCACCGAGCCCCGTCGTCTTCGCCTCACCCCGTCTCGACACCGCCGACGAACGCCGACACCACCTTCGCGACGCCCTCGACGCGCCGCACCTCCCCGTCCTCTTCCCCGTCGACGAGGACCACCGCAGCCGCCGCCCCCTCTGTCACTGACGTCGCGCCGCTGTCTTCATCGTCGCCGGCCACCACCACCACCCACTGTAAGCCAGCGGCCCACTCCCACCCGTTAGATCGATCACCGACGGCCTAGATTAGATTATGTTAGTTGTTTTTTTGGTTGAACGGGTACGCGGTTAACCGCGGGTTTTTATTCTAAAAACCGATCGGTTTTTGTTTAAGTTAGCCGCCGCCGTCGTTTTGCTTAAAGTCCGAACGTCCCCTGTATAAGCTACGCGGCAAACACCTTTCGGCCAGTAGGAATCTGCCATGTGCCAGGGACCTGTTTGCGAGAGTTTTTCTTCACTGTTTAGTCTCAATTATCACATATTAGTCCCTGTTCTTAGATTAGCCATAACGTTTAAACCGTAGATCCAAACTCGATGAAACCAGCGGCAAATTCTTTGTCATGTTTAGATCTATCCAGTGGTATCATTTTTGCAAACTTTTGTTAGATTCAAATTTGAATTTATTCAGATTCGAATTCAAACTTCAAATGGCCATATCTCCCAAACCGTAGCTCCGATTAAGTTGATTCTTTTTGCACTTTGTCACCGTAGCCAAACCCTGTCACCTGGAACTTTGTCACAATAATTTTCACACACTAGAATCTTTCCATTAATATTTTTACTAGTATGCATAGTATGCACTATAGTTCACATCACTTTTTGAACCATAGGCCTATGTTGTTTTGCACTTAGAATATTTTTGTGATAGCTTAGTGTGTTGTATGTTCATTTGATTTTTTCGAGACTTCTTGCTTTGCATGTTCTTCTTGGTTCCCTGAAATGTTTGCTTATGTTTGTTTATCTTCTTTGCGATAGATTGCCCAGAGTGTGAAGTAGAGTATTATCAGTCTTTAGAATTCAACCCGCAGTACCAAGGCAAGTTGCATCTTGATCATGTTTCATTACCTATGTTTTTATCATGCACTTAGTTCTTTGTGGTAGGACTGCATGGTAGGAATTGATGTCGTATGACTATGCTTTTCACCCAGTAGTTCATCGAGGTAGGTCTGAACCTTATAACATTGTCGCCATCATTTTACATTATGTTGCTTCGCTAAGTAGGCGTGGATTGGGGAGTGATCACTGTAAAGTACGAGTGACAATGTAGTAAATAGGACCTAAGATAATTAATGAATTACCTAGGTGGAAACTTGTTGGAATGGTGGTGAAGTACAATGGGGCACGCATGAGAAATCCATGGTGGTGCACTACTAGTGGTCCGTCCGCTCAGGCTCAAAGAGATCAATCGTATTATCATGTCTAGAAGCTTACGTGTGCAGCCACAAGCCAATATGGGCTCTGGCTTAGTTGAGTAGTTAGTGTGACCCCTTCCTGGATGGGCTAGCAGATGTAGAATGATGTAGGTGTACTGGCCTATCCGTGGGTTAAGGGGGAACATTTTCGAAAGACTATATCTTGATCTTCTGATCACGGAGGTGGTCGAGTCTTGTGGGGAAAAGTGCGCAACCTCTGTAGAGTGTCAACCTAATCGATTAGTCGTGTCCCCGGTTACACACATCTTGAGCATGTAGTAGTGGAAATGCTGGGATATCTCCTCACCTTTAATTAATCAGTTGGGTTTTAAATGAAACTTGGGAACGGATGGAGTTGGGTTTGCCAACTCATCCTATGCAAATGTTGAAGGAAATATGCCCTAGAGGCAATAATAAAGTTATTATTTATTTCCTTATATCATGATAAATGTTTATTATTCATGCTAGAATTGTATTAACCGGAAACATAATACATGTGTGAATACATAGACAAACAGAGTGTCACTAGTATGCCTCTACTTGACTAGCTCATTAATCAAAGATGGTTATGTTTCCTAACCATGGACAAAGAGTTGTTATTTGATTAACCGGATCACATCATTAGGTGAATGATCTGATTGACATGACCCATTCCACTAGCTTAGCACTCGATCGTTTAGTATGTTGCTATTGCTTTCTTCATGACTTATACATGTTCCTATGACTATGAGATTATGCAACTCCCGTTTACCGGAGGAACACTTTGTGTGCTACCAAACGTCACAACGTATCTGGGTGATTATAAAGGAGCTCTACAGGTGTCTCCAAAGGTACATGTTGGGTTGGCATATTTCGAGATTAGGATTTGTCACTCCGATTGTCAAAGAGGTATCTCTGGGCCCTCTCAGTAATGCACATCACATAAGCCTTGCAAGCATTGCAACTAATGAGTTGTTGTGAGATGATGTATTACGGAACGAGTAAAGAGACTTGCCGGTAACGAGATTGAACTAGGTATTGAGATACCGACGATCGAATCTCGGGCAAGTAACATACCGATGACAAAGGGAACAACGTATGTTGTTATGCTGTCTGACCGATAAAAGATCTTCGTAGAATATGTAGGAGCCAATATGAGCATCCAGGTTCCGCTATTGGTTATTGATCGGAGACATGTCTCGGTCATGTCTACATTGTTCTCGAACCCGTAGGGTCCGCACGCTTAAGGTTTCGATGACAGTTATATTATGAGTTTATGCATTTTGATGTACCGAAGTTTGTTTGGAGTCCCGGATGTGATCACGGACATGACGAGGAGTCTCGAAATGGTCGAGACATAAAGATTGATATATTGGAAGCCTATATTTGGATATCGGAAGTGTTCCGGGTGAAATCGGGATTTTACCGGAGTACCGGGAGGTTACCGGAACCCCCCGGGAGGTATATGGGCCTTAGTGGGCTTTAGTGGAAGAGAGGAGAGGTGGCCAGGGCTGGGCCGCGCGCCCCTCCCCCCCTAGTCCGAATAGGACAAGGAGAGGGGGCCGGCGCCCCCTTCCTTCTCTCTCTCCTCTTTCCCCCTCCTGAATCCTATTCCAACTAGGAAAGAGGGGAATCCTACTCCCGGAGGGAGTAGGACTCCTCCTGGCGCGCCCTCTCCTGGCCGGCCGCACCCCCCCCCCCTTGATCCTTTATATACGGGGGCCGGGTCACCCCATAGACACACAAGTTGATCCACGTGATCATATTCTTAGCCGTGTGCGGTGCCCCCTTCCACCATAGTCCTCGATAATATTGTAGCGGTGCTTAAGCGAAGCCCTGCGACGGTAGTACATCAAGATCATCACCACGCCATCGTGCTGATGGAACTCTTCCCCGACACTTTGCTGGATCGGAGTCCAGGGATCATCATCGAGCTGAACGTGTGCTAGAACTCGGAGGTGCCGTAATTTCGGTGCTTGATCGGTCGGGCCGTGAAGATGTATGACTACATCAACCACATTGTGCTAACACTTCCGTTGTCGATCTACAAGGGTACGTAGATCACACTCTCCCCTCTCGTTGCTATGCATCACCATGATCTTGCGTGTGCGTAGGAAAATTTTGAAATTACTACGTTACCCAACAGTGGCATCCGAGCCTAGGTTTTATATGTTGATGTTATATGCACGAGTAGAACACAAGTGAGTTGTGGGCGATATAAGTCATACTGCTTACCAGCATGTCATACTTTGGTTCGGCGGTATTGTTGGACGAAGCGGCCCGGACCGACATTACGCGTACGCTTATGCGAGACCGGTTCTCCCGACGTGCTTTGCACAAAGGTGGCTAGCGGGTGACAGTTTCTCCAACTTTAGTTGAACTGAGTGTGGCTACGCCCGGTCCTTGCGAAGGTTAAAACAACACCAACTTGACAAACTATCGTTGTGGTTTTGATGCGTAGGTAAGATTGGTTCTTGCTTAAGCCCGTAGCAGCCACGTAAAACATGCAACAACAAAGTAGAGGACGTCTAACTTGTTTTTGCAGGGCATGTTGTGATGTGATATGGTCAAGACATGATGCTAAATTTTACTGTATGAGATGATCATGTTTTGTAACCGAGTTATCGGCAACTGGCAGGAGCCATATGGTTGTCACTTTATTGTATGCAATGCAATCGCGCTGTAATGCTTTACTTTATCACTAAGCGGTAGCGATAGTTGTGGAAGCATAAGATTGGCGAGACGACAACGATGCTACGATGGAGATCAAGGTGTCGCGCCGGTGACGATGGTGATCACGACGGTGCTTCAAAGATGGAGATCACACGCACAAGATGATGATGGCCATATCATATCACTTATATTGATTGCATGTGATGTTTATCTTTTATGCATCTTATCTTGCTTTGATTGACGGTAGCATTATAAGATGATCTCTCACTAATTATCAAGAAGTGTTCTCCCTAAGTATGCACCGTTGCGAAAGTTCTTCGTGCTGAGACACCACGTGATGACCGGGTGTGATAGGCTCTATGTTCAAATACAACGGGTGCAAAACAGTTGCACATGCGGAATACTCAGGTTATACTTGACGAGCCAAGCATATACAGATATGGCCTCGGAACACGGAGACCGAAAGGTCGAGCATGAATCATATAGTAGATATGATCAACATAGTGATGTTCACCAATGAAACTACTCCATCTCACGTGATGATCGGACATGGTTTAGTTGATTTGGATCACATAATCACTTAGAGGATTAGAGGGATGTCTATCTAAGTGGGAGTTCTTTAAGTAATATGATTAATTGAACCTAAATTTATCATGAACTTAGTACCTGATAGTATCTTGCTTATTTATGTTTGACTGTAGATAGATGGCCCGTGCTGTTGTTCCGTTGAATTTTAATGCGTTCCTTGAGAAAGCTAAGTTGAAAGATGATGGTAGCAATTACACGGACTGGGTCCATAACTTGAGGATTATCCTCATTGCTGCACAGAAGAATTACGTCCTGGAAGCACCGCTGGGTGCAGGCCTGCTGCTGGAGCAACACCAGATGTTATGAACATCTGGCAGAGCAAAGCTGGTGACTACTCGATAGTTCAGTGTGCCATGCTTTACGGCTTAGAATCGGGACTTCAACGACTTTTTGAACGTCATGGAGCATATGAGATGTTCCAGGAGTTGAAGTTAATATTTCAAGCAAATGCCCGGATTGAGAGATATGAAGTCTCCAATAAGTTCTATAGCTGCAAGATGGAGGAGAACAGTTCTGTCAGTGAGCATATACTCAAAATGTCTGGGTATAATAATCACTTGATTCAATTGGGAGTTAATCTTCCAGATTATTGCGTCATTGACAGAATTCTCCAATCACTGCCACCAAGCTACAAGATATTCATGATGAACTATAATATGCAAGGGATGAATAAGACTATTCCCGAGCTCTTCGCAATGCTGAAAGCTGCGGAGATAGAAATCAAGAAGGAGCATCAAGTGTTGATGGTCAACAAGACCACTAGTTTCAAGAAAAAGGGCAAAGGGAAGAAGAAGGGGAACTTCAAAAAGAACAACAAGCAAGTTGCTGATCAAGAGAAGAAACCCAAACCTGGACCTAAGCCTGAAACTGAGTGCTTCTACTGCAAGCAGACTGGTCACTGGAAGCGGAACTGCCTCAAGTATTTGGCGGATAAGAAGGATGGCAAGGTGAACAAAGGTATATGTGATATACATGTTATTGATGTGTACCTTACTAATGCTCGCAGTAGCACCTGGGTATTGGATACTGGTTCTGTTGCTAATATTTGCAACTCGAAACAGGGACTACGGATTAAGCAAAGATTGGCTAAGGACGAGGTGACGATGCGCGTGGGAAATGGTTCCAAAGTCGATGTGATCGCAGTCGGCACGCTACCTCTACATCTACCTTCGGGATTAATATTAGACCTAAATAATTGTTATTTGGTGCCAGCGTTAAGCATGAACATTATATCTGGATCTTGTTTGATGCGAGATGGTTATTCATTTAAATCAGAGAATAATGGTTGTTCTATTTACATGAGTAATATCTTTTATGGTCATGCACCCTTAAAGAGTGGTCTATTCTTATTAAATCTCGATAGTAGTGAAACACATATTCATAGTGTTGAAACCAAAAGATGCAGAGTTGATAATGATAGTGCAACTTATGTGTGGCACTGCCGTTTAGGTCATATCGGTATAAAGCGCATGAAGAAACTCCATACTGATGGGCTTTTGGAACCACTTGATTATGAATCACTTGGTACTTGTGAACTGTGCCTTATGGGTAAGATGACAAAAACACCGTTCTCCAGTACTATGGAGAGAGCAACAGATTTGTTGGAAATCATACACACAGATGTATGTGGTCCGATGAATGTTGAGGCTCGTGGCGGATATCGTTATTTTCTCACCTTCACAGATGACTTAAGCAGATATGGGTATATCTACTTAATGAAACACAAGTCTGAGACGTTTGAAAAGTTCAAAGAATTTCAGAGTGAAGTTGAAAATCATCGTAACAAGAAAATAAAATTCCTACGATCTGATCGTGGAGGAGAATATTTGAGTTATGAGTTTGGTGTACATTTGAAACAATGTGGAATAGTTTCGCAACTCACGCCACCCGGAACACCACAGCGTAATGGTGTGTCCGAACGTCATAATCGTACTTTACTAGATATGGTGCGATCTATGATGTCTCTTACTGATTTACCGCTATCGTTTTGGGGATATGCTCTAGAGACGGCCGCATTCACATTAAATAGGGCACCATCAAAATCCGTTGAGACGACGCCTTATGAACTGTGGTTTGGCAAGAAACCAAAGTTGTCGTTTCTGAAAGTTTGGGGCTGCGATGCTTATGTGAAAAAGCTTCAACCTGATAAGCTCGAACCCAAATCGGAAAAATGTATCTTCATAGGATATCCAAAGAAAACTATTGGATACGCCTTCTATCACAGATCCAAAGGCAAGACTTTTGTTGCTAAATTCGGAAACTTTCTAGAGAAGGAGTTTCTCTCGAAAGAAGTGAGTGGGAGGAAAGTAGAACTTGACGAGGTAACTGTACCTACTCCCTTATTGGAAAGTAATACATCACAGAAACCTGTTTCTGTGACACCTACACCAATTAGTGAGGAAGCTAATGATAATGATCATGAAACTTCAGAACAATATACTACTGAACCTCGTAGATCAACCAGAATGAGATCCGCGCCAGAGTGGTACAATAATCCTGTTCTGGAAGTCATGCTATTAGATCATGATGAACCTACGAACTATGAAGAAGCGATGGTGAGCCCAGATTCCGCAAAATGGCCTGAAGCCATGAAATCTGAGATGGGATCCATGTATGAGAACAAAGTATGGACTTTGGTTGACTTGCCCAATGATCGGCAAGCAATTTAGAATAAATGGATCTTCAAGAAGAAGACTGACGCTGACGATAATATTACTGTCTACAAAGCTTGACTTGTCGCAAAAGGTTTTCGGCAAGTTCAAGGGATTGACTACGATGAGACCTTCTCACCCGTAGCGATGCTTAAGTCTGTCCGAATCATGTTAGCAATTGCCGCATTTTATGATTATGAAATTTGGCAGATGGATGTCAAAACCGCATTCCTGAATGGATTTCTGGAAGAAGAGTTGTATATGATACAACCAGAAGGTTTTTTTGATCCAAAGGGAGCTAACAAAGTGTGCAAGCTCCAGCGATCCATTTATGGACTGGTGCAAGCCCCTCGGAGTTGGAATAAACGCTTTGATAGTGTGATCAAAGCATTTGGTTTTATACAGACTTTTGGAGAAGCCTGTATTTACAAGAAAGTGAGTGGGAGCTCTGTAGCATTTCTGATACTATATGTGGATGACATATTACTAATTGGAAATGATATAGAATTTCTGGATAGCATAAAGGGATACTTGAATAAGAGTTTTTCAATGAAAGACCTCGGTGAAGCTGCTTACATATTAGGCATTAAGATCTATAGAGATAGATCAAGACGCTTAATTGGACTTTCACAAAGCACATACCTTGACAAAGTTTTGAAGAAGTTCAAAATGGATCAAGCAAAGAAAGGTTTCTTGCCCGTGTTACAAGGTGTGAAGTTGAGTCAGACTCAATGCCCGACCACTGCAGAAGATAGAGAGAAAATGAAAGATGTTCCCTATGCTTCAGCCATAGGCTCTATCATGTATGCGATGCTGTGTACCAGACCTGATGTGTGCCTTGCTATAAGTCTAGCAGGGAGGTACCAAAGTAATCCAGGAGTGGATCACTGGACAGCGGTCAAGAACATCCTGAAATACCTGAAAAGGACTAAGGATATGTTTCTCATATATGGAGGTGACAAAGAGCTCATCGTAAAAGGTTACGTTGATGCAAGCTTTGACATAGATCCGGACGATTCTAAATCGCAAACCGGATACGTGTTTACATTAAACGGCGGGGCTGTCAGTTGGTGCAGTTCTAAACAAAGCGTCGTGGCAGGATCTACATGTGAAGCGGAATACATAGCTGCTTCGGAAGCAGCAAATGAAGGAGTCTGGATGAAGGAGTTCATATCCGATCTAGATGTCATACCTAGTGCATCGGGTCCAATGAAAATCTTTTGTGACAATACTGGTGCAATTGCCTTGGCAAAGGAATCCAGATTTCACAAGAGAACCAAGCACATCAAGAGACGCTTCAATTCCATCCGGGATCTAGTCCAGGTGGGAGACATAGAGATTTGCAAGATACATACGGATCTGAATGTAGCAGACCCGTTGACTAAGCCTCTTCCACGAGCAAAACATGATCAGCACCAAAGCTCCATGGGTGTTAGAATCATTACCGTGTAATCTAGATTATTGACTCTAGTGCAAGTGGGAGACTGAAGGAAATATGCCCTAGAGGCAATAATAAAGTTATTATTTATTTCCTTATATCATGATAAATGTTTATTATTCATGCTAGAATTGTATTAACCGGAAACATAATACATGTGTGAATACATAGACAAACAGAGTGTCACTAGTATGCCTCTACTTGACTAGCTCGTTAATCAAAGATGGTTATGTTTCCTAACCATGGACAAAGAGTTGTTATTTGATTAACGGGATCACATCATTAGGTGAATGATCTGATTGACATGACCCATTCCATTAGCTTAGCACCCGATCGTTTAGTATGTTGCTATTGCTTTCTTCATGACTTATACATATTCCTATGACTATGAGATTATGCAACTCCCGTTTACCGGAGGAACACTTTGTGTGCTACCAAACGTCACAACGTATCTGGGTGATTATAAAGGAGCTCTACAGGTGTCTCCAAAGGTACATGTTGGGTTGGCGTATTTCGAGATTAGGATTTGTCACTCCGATTGTCGGAGAGGTATCTCTGGGCCCTCTCGGTAATGCACATCACATAAGCCTTGCAAGCATTGCAACTAATGAGTTAGTTGTGAGATGATGTATTACGGAACGAGTAAAGAGACTTGCCTGTAACGAGATTGAACTAGGTATTGAGATACCGACGATCGAATCTCGGGCAAGTAACATACCGATGGCAAAGGGAACAACGTATGTTGTTATGCGGTCTGACCGATAAAAGATCTTCGTAGAATATGTAGGAGCCAATATGAGCATCCAGGTTCCGCTATTGGTTATTGACCGGAGACATGTCTCGGTCATGTCTACATTGTTCTCGAACCCGTAGGGTCCGCACGCTTAAGGTTTCGATGACAGTTATATTATGAGTTTATGCATTTTGATGTACCGAAGTTTGTTCGGAGTCCCGGATGTGATCACGGACATGACGAGGAGTCTCGAAATGGTCGAGACATAAATATTGATATATTGGAAGCCTATATTTGGATATCGGAAGTGTTCCGGGTGAAATCAGGATTTTACCGGAGTACCGGGAGGTTACCGGACCCCCCCGGGAGGTATATGGGCCTTAGTGGGCTTTAGTGGAAGAGAGGAGAGGTGGCCAGGGCTGGGCCGCGCGCCCCTCCCCCCTAGTCCGAATAGGACAGGGAGAGGGGGCCGGCGCCCCCCTTCCTTCTCTCTCTCCTCTTTCCCCCCTCCTGAATCCTATTCCAACTAGGAAAGGGGGGGAATCCTACTCCCGGAGGGAGTAGGACTCCTCCTGGCGCGCCCTCTCCTGGCCGGCCGCACCCCCCCCCCCCTTGATCCTTTATATACGGGGGCAGGGGCACCCCATAGACACACAAGTTGATCCACGTGATCATATTCTTAGCCGTGTGCGGTGCCCCCTTCCACCATAGTCCTCGATAATATTGTAGCGGTGCTTAGGCGAAGCCCTGCGACGGTAGTACATCAAGATCGTCACCACGCCATCGTGCTGACGGAACTCTTCCCCGACACTTTGCTGGATCGGAGTCCGGGGATCGTCATCGAGCTGAACGTGTGCTAGAACTCGGAGGTGCCGTAATTTTCGGTGCTTGATCGGTCGGGCCGTGAAGACGTACGACTACATCAACCACGTTGTGCTAACGCTTCCGTTGTCGATCTACAAGGGTACGTAGATCACACTCTCCCCTCTCGTTGCTATGCATCACCATGATCTTGCGTGTGCGTAGGAAAATTTTGAAATTACTACGTTCCCAACAAATGTGTAGTAGTAGAATAACATCTTTTTTAATAGGGAAAAACTAGCTTTATGCAAAAACTAAACTTAGAGCTATCCATCAGCCAAATTGCATGTACAAATAGGTTCATTACACTTATGATGTGAACTGCCAGTACATTCAATGTACTGACCTATATGGATGCAACTTATCACGTTGCAGATATATCCGACGAGGATTAAGGCGCGATAGGTCGATGTTTTACACTCAACCTTGCTCGTGGAGTTGGACTCATTTACTACTTCGCCTCCGTAGTATTTGCTTATTGGCTCTATGCCCTATTTTGTAATAAATGTATTACTCCTGGACTATCGATGTCATAAAGAGATGTGTGTTATTTCTGTTATTTCATCGAGTACTGTGTGTGCTAGCAAGTCGATCTAGGTCTAGCACGGTAAGCACAGAGACTTCGACTCTTACCGAGTCGGGTCACTATAGTACCGCCCTTGCCCAAGTTGTTCATCAAAAGGATCGCCGGCCGTCGGCTAAGGCGATCGACAACACAACGACGACGACGATGAGGATAAAGAAGACTGCGGCCACCCGGGCGCTTCCCCCTCGACATATTGCAGTGTTGGGGAGTACTAGCGGTCTCCTGTAGCCGCACCGCCACCCTTTCACCTCCGGCGCTCCCCCTCGACATATTGCAGTGTTGGAGAGTACTACACGGTCTCCTGTAGCCGCACCGCCATCCTTTCACCTCCGGCGGTCGAAGACGAGGTGGATTCGGCTGACACCACGAGCACATACTTGGGCTTGATGACATTGCGATGCCAATGCCATATACTCAAACGAGAGAACCCGAGGTGGTGAACTAAGGTCGACGAGGTTGAGGAGAGTCAAGTAATCAAGAAGAAGAGTGGGATGGAGAACCACAAGACGGAGGAGGACAAAGCTTTGTGTGGAGCTTGGGTCAACGTCTTTCTTGATGTTACACATTTAAATTGTGTATGTCTGTATTGAAATGTGATCAGCTCGTTACGATTGTGCAAGCAATCGTTTTTAAAGATTGGCAAAATAAAGCCTTTAGGTTAGGGGATCTGCTAGACAAGCATCAATGATTTTCTTTTAAAAGAAACGGAATAATAAGAGGATTATTTAAGACTTTTAGGATAGAGGATCTGCCAGAGACGCTTTGATGGACTCCCATTGGCTGCAATTGATGTCGTGACAACAGCATGATCAGTTTCGGTCACCGGGAGCTCTCAATTCACACACCACAAAACGAGCAGGGGTAGACGACACAGCCGCATGCACGTCCATACGGAGGGACCCGACGAGGCGAGGCGCCGAATATGCCGCATGGGATCGTGACCGCCGGGGCTGCGGACGATGGACGGAGTGTGGCCAGCACGTCGACACGCTCGGCCATCACCCCGCAGGTGCGGGCGTGAGGCGGCCATGCGAACCCGTGTGTGTGCCCACCACGACCACCACCCCGTCAGGAATCCGCCGTGTCCCCACTGACGAGAGAACGGAGCCCTCCATCGCCCGCAATCCGCTGGGGCGTCAAAGGATGCGGGCAGCGATAAGGGGAGCGGATAGTGCCGCAGCCAATCAGCGGGCGGAGGCCAGCACACATCCCCTCCCGGATTCCCGTCCACGACGCATGTGGCTTACGGCTTAACCCAACCCAACCTCCACCCACACCGAACCCAAACCCAACACGCGCGCGCATTAGAAAATTCGCCCCGACCCCGAGGCCTCGCCCGGCCCGCTCCGACTGCTCGCGGGCCCCGCACGCCACCTCCCTCCTTAACCTCCGGTGCGGCAGCTGCCAGACCCCTTCTTCCTCGCAGACCCGGCGGCTCATCCTCCCTCGGAGAAGGCGCGCACCGGCCGGTGGTGGAGAGAGGGGGAGGGTGGGAGAAGCGGCCGTATAAGGATCTCTCCGCGCTCTCTCGTCTCTCTCTCTCCGGTTTTACCTATCTGTATATCTATTTACGTACGTACGGTTCGTGGGCCGGGCTGAGGAGGGGGAAAGCCCGCTGCTGCTCTTGTTGTTGGTCTGCTCGATGATGGCGGGAGCGACGTCAGCCACGGCCGCCGCGGGCGCATTCGCCGCCGCCGCTGCCGGCGCCAAGGCGCGGGGGACCGCCACCGCGTGCCCCTGGGTCGTTGCCGCCGGCGGCCGGAGGCGGTCCGGCGTCGTGCGCTGCGACGCCGGCGGGGATGCCCAGGCGGCGTCCAAGTTGGCCAGCATCACCGCGCTCGAGCAGTTCAAGATCTCCGCCGACCGTGAGTCCCTTCCTCCTCCTCCAATTTGCCGCCCTTAATGCGCAGTTTTGTTTTGTTGGTGGTGCGCGAATTAGGGGATCTCTGTGTGGTTTTAGCGGAAGTTGGCGCAAGTTTTGGTGCATATGTGCCGATTTGTGGGCAGTACTTGGAGAGTTGGACAAGAGAAAAAGAGAAACGTAGGGGAACTTGCATTGTTCTCCCCCAGTTTTGCTTTGATTGTTGTGAGCACATGCAGTATTTTGGCAGGTTATTGGTCTATCATTACTAATTCATTGTGTTCACAGCCTATCTGTTCAGGATTACATAGTAAGAGTTCCCGCAAAAAAAGGTTAACATAGTAAGAGACAATTGGACTTAGAGACTGTGATATCTTGAGGAAAACCTCGATTAGTTTTCTTTTTCTGCACCGAGTGCCGAAAGGCTCGCAAGTTGTAGAGGTAACTGATCTTGGAGACACGCGTTTCACAGATTAGCAGACCATTAGCACTACGGTATGGTATAGGAGCTTAACTAAATGTGTTAATTAGTGTTGCAGCCTAAATAAAGGAGCCAATCCGGCTAAAATTTAGCACTACGTATGTTCGTCGGTGATGAATAAACCGTTATATTTCTTAGCAGGGCTCGACATGTACAGGTGCTTAACAAAATGTGTTAAGTAGTGCTGCAGCCTAAATAAAGGAGCATACCTGAATAAAATTGCCAAGTACTAAGATCACACAAGATAAGAAGGTAAGAATGGACAGTAGTCGTTGCATGCTTGAGGTATCGGATATTGACCAATTACAGGAAAAAGTGGGTTCATGTTCTCTTTGTTGTTTTGTTCTGTAACCTGAGTTTCCTGTTGCTAAAACTTCAAGATTCGAAATATGTAATTCCTTGATTCAGAATATATATGTGTGACTCCACTAGTGTAAGCACGAAATATACCCCTTATAATTACAACATATCAAGAAACCTTTTATGTAGTGAAAGTAGCTGTGGAAGGAGCGGAACGGCACATCTTTAATCATGATCAGCTCCATCTAGTCGACGTGGCGACCCTCGCTCATGAGGACTTTGCCCTGTGTAGCTTGGCTTTGCTTGACAGTAGTCCGATAGCCTGTAGAAAGTTGCTTGTTTTTTTGGCTTAGGAGGGTGTTTAAGCAGTAGTTTATCCTACTCGAGTGATTTGATTTTTCTGCTTCTTTGTGCTTGCTGTGGCACAAACTTCTTTGTGGAGATTTGTGCCAACGAACTTCTTTTCCACATTTAACAAACTTCTTTCCTCTTTTCCTTCTCCGTGCTTGCTTGCTGTGGCAAGCTGTGTAACGAACTTCTTTTCCTCCTTTAATGAAGGCATCCTTGCTAAGAAAACGTTATGGTGATTTTGCCGTCAATTTTAGTATCGTTCTTTCATTTTCTTAAAGTATGTCTACTTGCAGTATTTGACAATGTTTTAATTTTCACTACCAGGGTACATGAAGGAAAAGAGTAGCATCGCTGTAATAGGCCTCAGTGTACACACAGCACCAGTGGACATGCGTGAAAAACTTGCTGTTGCAGAGGAACTATGGCCCCGTGCTATTTCAGAACTCACCAGCCTGAATCATATTGAAGAGGCTGCTGTTCTTAGTACCTGCAACAGAATGGAAATATATGTGGTGGCTTTATCGTGGAACCGTGGTATTAGAGAAGTAGTGGACTGGATGTCAAAGGTAAGAGTTTAAATGCTCGTTTGCCCTGTCCATACTCTTTTGCCCTGCTTATCCCTTTTTGGTTGCTCAAGTGTGCAGTATTATCAGTGAAGCTCTAACGCCCATGCTATTTTTTTGTGTGCAGAAAAGTGGAATCCCTGCTTCCGAGCTAAGGGAGCATCTCTTTATGTTGCGTGACAGTGATGCTACACGCCATCTGTTTGAGGTATCCGCTGGGCTAGACTCTTTGGTTCTTGGAGAAGGACAAATCCTTGCTCAAGTTAAACAAGTTGTCAGAAATGGGCAAAACAGTGGAGGCTTGGGAAAGAACATTGATAGGATGTTCAAGGATGCAATCACAGCTGGAAAGCGCGTCCGCTGTGAGACCAATATATCAGCTGGTGCTGTGTCTGTCAGTTCGGCTGCAGTTGAACTGGCCATGATGAAGCTTCCAAAGTCTGAATGCTTGTCAGCTAGGATGCTTTTGATTGGTGCTGGCAAAATGGGAAAATTAGTGGTCAAACATTTGATTGCCAAAGGATGCAAGAAGGTTGTTGTGGTGAACCGTTCTGTGGAAAGGGTGGATGCCATTCGCGAAGAGATGAAAGATATTGAGATTGTGTACAGGCCACTTACAGAGATGTATGAAGCAGCTGCTGAAGCTGATGTCGTGTTCACAAGCACCGCATCTGAATCCTTATTATTCACGAAGGAGCATGCAGAGGCGCTTCCTCCTATTTCTCTTGCTGTGGGTGGTGTTCGGCTTTTCGTCGACATATCTGTCCCGAGGAATGTCGGTGCCTGTGTATCTGAGGTGGAGCATGCACGGGTATACAATGTTGATGACTTGAAAGAGGTGGTGGAAGCCAATAAGGAAGACCGTGTCAGGAAAGCAATGGAGGCCCAAACAATCATTACCCAAGAACTGAAACGGTTCGAAGCATGGAGGGATTCGCTGGAGACGGTTCCGACTATCAAAAAGCTGAGGTCGTACGCCGACAGGATCAGGGCATCGGAGCTCGAGAAGTGCCTGCAGAAGATCGGGGAAGACAATCTCAACAAGAAGATGAGAAGGTCCATCGAGGAGCTGAGCACGGGCATAGTGAACAAGCTCCTTCACGGCCCACTGCAGCACCTGAGATGCGACGGCAGCGACAGCCGCACCCTGGACGAAACGCTTGAGAACATGCACGCCCTCAACAGAATGTTCAACCTCGACACGGAGAAGGCGGTCCTTGAGCAGAAGATCAAGGCCAAGGTAGAGAAGACCCAAAGCTGAGACCAGGAGATACTTGTCCGTCTGTATATCTACTTATACTGCTCCCAGAATGTCGCTACATTCCAATCCCAATATTTTTTTTCTGATCCTCCACTTACTGCTGAGTTCTTCTTGCGCCGTGAATTAGCCATGGCAGCCTCCAAATGTGTTGTAGAGAGGAGCGGCGAAGCATGTTTGCTCCAAAACTGCCTGTGTACATTATTTACCGTGGCTGCTGTGGTTAGAGCCCAATTTTCAAGCTGTACTATAATACTCTATTGGATGAAATAAACAGGAATATATCAGTGTGTTAATTGATGCATTTGTTTTATTCTTGTGTAAGCTTGTGATGCATCTCTATATGTACATTGCATTAGTTCCTGCATTTGAAATGTTGAGCATTAATAAGATTTCCGAACTCTGAAGGTGCTCGGTCTGCTTATAGGGTTCAGTCGACTCCTTTCTTCAGTGTTGTCTGGAGCTTTCATCTGTTCTCTCCCTATGAGGCCAAAGTTGCTGGACACATCAATAACCAGTTCGCCGATTATCTTTCTGTTGGACCAACACATGGCCGCCTAACAATTTTGGTCGTTCTTGGAATTTGGCAAGGTTGTATGGTGGCGAATTTGCATCTTAGGTCTTGTTCTCTGTGCGGCGACGAAGACATCTTGGTACCTTGTGATGATTGATGAGCGAGGTGCATCTCTTCCCTTGCACGATTGCTGCTGCCTGGTGCTAGCTTTACTAATGCTGATTGAGAGTCTGAGACGGAATCAAGAGTGCAGCGAAGCCAGTTCGTCTCTCCTTTCTCCCCTGCGTCACCGTCTCCCTCTCCCTGTCCAGGGCGCAGGAGACGGGAACCGGGCGGCGGCCGAGGCTGCCGGCCACAGTGGTGTGGCGTCAAGTGTGAAGACTGAAGACTCTTAACCTGTCACACATCACGAGCGATTCAGGGAGGAAGATCGGGGTTCGGGTAGTCGGCCGGACTTTATACCGCTGCGGAGTTAGGTAGGGGCTGGGGTTAGAGATTTTCTTCTTCTTTGAAGCTTGTACTAGCATGTTTCATGCCACGGAATTTCCCCGTCCTCGTCATCCTTGTCACCACGATTCAAACTCTGAAGCCTAACCACGTGATCCTTTGACACGATCGATCAGTCGGAATGACATGCTAAACAGAGGCAATGCGTGTCACCTAGCTCAGTGTACACACCAGCTGGCTGCTCCAATATATAAGTACAATTAGATTAGGTCAATCCGTCACGCTACTGGCTGTTAATGACGAGTCCAAGTCGGTGCGCAGCTGGAGTCTCAAGAGTTCCTAGGCCGTAAGAAAGGTAGTTGGCCATCGGTGTCTCCCCGCTATAAAAAGTAGCAAAGCAGCGCATCTGTGTTCAAACCTCTTGAGGTCGTCCCAGTCCTTCAACTCCCCTCCCCACCTTCTCCCTCCGCCTCGCCTTCTCTCGACGGTCGACGCTATAGCTTTTCCCAAAGTGCACGCGCCATGGCGAGATCACGAGACACCAGGCTCAGGCTCAGGCTCACGCTCCTCCTCGTCACCCTTCTTCTGCTAGTAGACATGGCAAGCGTCAGCCATGGCCGACGGACACCGGACGTGGATGCCATGGCCCTCGTCGGCGGCGGTCCACCACCGGCGAAGGCCTACTCCTCCGAGCAGTCGTCTTCGTCGACTTCAAGGGAGCATACGGCTCGTGTTTATCGGCGCATGCACAGGGTGTCCAAGAGGTTGGTGCCCCAGGGGCCGAACCCACTGCACAACTGAGACTTTCTTCTACCCTGCAAGAGGAAAACTAGATATGCAGTTTGTGCTTTCAGTCACCTTCATCGAGTGATGTGAATTATAGAACACCTAGGAGTATAGAAGTACCGTATGTAATATCTGGCACTTCAACATGTAAAATGGGGCACCCTGACTCTCCGGGTGTCCATGGTAAAAAATGCACTGAAATGTATGCAGATGTGTAATGTGTTTATTAGAGTGATGCATGGTGCTAGTCAAAGTCTTCAGCGTGTACAGCTGGGCTCTTGTCCATTTGCAGACTAGAATATGATCAGACTCGTGATGTGTATGATAAGAATAGTGCAATGATGATCGATGAGTTAGGCAGTACAATCCAAGCAGGTACATGGATGGACTTCAAAATTGTGGATCCCAAAGGCCACATGACAACAGCAAGCAGTTTAAATATCCCGTTCTTCATACATCGTCCAAATGCATATGATTGTTTATTCTGTTAGGTGGTAGCTGATGGATTAAAGAGACTAAACGAAAACAAAGATAATTTTTCAGCCCCTCCTAGTCAACCAGAGAGATCACAAGCATATTAAGGTGCCGTGATGCTGAGTGGGATAGCTCTATCAATTTCAGGACACAGAACTGATGGAAAGATTGCCATGTCATTCAAGTACATGATGTTGGATTGTGGATAATATTTCCAGCATGTGACAATCGAATCAGAGAATCACCTGTGTGGTAGGACCTTCAGAATCACAAGCTCCATGAAAGTGTGAAGTGCAAATAACATTACATGAGGCCTGGGCAAGCGATACTTCAAGTAGACTGCTGGTAAAGAAAATTGAACTGCGAAAACTAAAGGTAAACATCAAAGGACAAACACTGCTTAGTTGCAGTATAATTTGGTAATCATACCATACCTAGAGTTGTTGCCTTGCGACCATTATTCAGCTAGAAAGGAGGTTAGGTGCTGTAAATCTGAAACGTTGATTAGGAGCACACATCCTTAAATAACACTTTTGCTTTGGCACATCCCCTAAACATAATCTATGGAGGAGATCTCTACATACCCCTTCATAATAAAGGGTAAGATGGTCTTTTTAGAAAATATGTTACCCGCGCTCTTGAATTTGAAAATGAGGAAAATGAATTAATTAAAAAAGAGAAAAAAAACACTTAGGCCTTAGCCCAACTAGGCGACGACATTGGTCCCGTCGGGCGCCCGTCGGGCCAGCCCAAGCGCTCGCGAATTTGAAACAAGTTCATCAATTTTGAAAAAGTGTTCACGGATTTGATTTTTTGCATGTTTTTTAAAAGTTCACTAAAAAAGTTGCAAAAAAGTGTTTTGGTCACCTCAGCCCCAGCTGGGTTTTGGAATTTTTTTATCGATTTTAAACAAAAGTTCATCGAATTTGAAAAAAAATCACGGATTAAAAGAAAAGTTAGCGGATTTGAGACAAAATTAATGTGCTTTTTAGAGAAATGACGAAATTAGGAAAAAAAAGTTCACGGATTTTAGAAAAAAATGGATTTAGAAAAGTTCATGAATTTGAAGAAAAGTTCATGGAATTTAGAAAAAAAATGGATTTAGAAAAGTTAACGAATTTGAAGAAAAGTTCACGGATTTGGTTTTTCGTGAATTTATTCACAATATTTAAAAATCATGAATTTTAAAAAATAAAAATAGGATGAAAAAAGAAATACAAAAAGAAGAAACTGAAAAAAACTGACTGAAAAAACTAAAACCAAAATAGGAAAACCACTGGTTTGTTTTTATAAGGGAAATGTCATACCTATAGTTGTGCATAATTTTTGAATTTTGACAGAAGACAAAAAATGTCTGTTTGAACGCCCACCAATGAACGGCATATATGTACCGCGAACAACCCATCATACATACGAAAGTGTGTATGATTTGTGAAAGGTCTATATTGCCCTTTATACGAGGTAGTACTGTATTACTTAGATGCATCATGCATGGGGACAAAATGGAAATGAAGGACCTCCATATACCCGATGTTCGTGTATAGTCATCTTACCTTTTTTTTGCCGGTTGTGGCAACTTTTGTATGAGATTCGTTGTTTTGTTTGAGACCTTATTTTGAACCTGAACCTTTATTAATAATATGGCTGTGTGCATCAGGAGATGTAGAGGTCGGAGGTATTTCTCCTTTTCAAAAAAAGGGGATGCCGCTCTAGAGACTGGTTTTGATGGACAATTTCGTGTTGTCCGTGGAATGACGAGGGAGGGGATTTGTTGCATGTCACTTGAGATGTCCTAAGTAGAACATAACTGTTGAGTTTCGTAGTAATTTCAAAAAATTTCCTACGCACACACAAGATCATGTGATGCATAGCAACGAGACGTGAGAGTGTTGTCTACGTACCCACGCAGACCGACTGCGGAAGCGTTGACGCAACGTAGAGGAAGTAGTCGTACGTCTTCACGATCCAACCGATCAAGCACCGAAACTACGGCACCTCCGAGTTCGAGCACACGTTCAGCTCGATGACGATCCCCGGACTCCGATCCAGCAAAGTGTCGGGGAAGAGTTCCGTCAGCACGACGGCGTGGTGACGATCTTGATGCACTACAGCAGCAGGGCTTCGCCTAAACTCCGCTACAGTATTATCGAGGAATATGGTGGCTGGGGGCACCGCACACGGCTAAGAAATAGATCACGTGGATCAACTTGTGTGTTCTAGGGTGCCTCTGCCTCAGTATATAAAGGACTAGAGGGGGGAGGCTGGCCGGCCAAGCTTGGCGTGCCAGGAGAGTCCTACTCCCTCTGGGAGTAGGATTCACCCCCCCCCCCCCAATCCTAGTTGGAATAGGATTCGCGGAGGGGGAAAAGAGGAGGAGGGGGCCGGCCACCTCTCCTAGTCCTAATAGGACTAGGGGAAGGGGAAGGCGCGCAGCCCATCTAGGGCAGCCCCTTTTCTTTTTCACTAAGGCCCACTATGGCCCATATAGCTCCCGGGGGGTTCCGGTAACCCTCCCGGTACTCCGGTAAAATCCCGATTTCACCCGGAACACTTCCGATATCCAAACATAGGCTTCCAATATATCAATCTTTACGCCTCGACCATTTCGAGACTCCTCGTCATGTCCGTGATCACATCCGGGACTCCGAACAACCTTCGGTACATCAAAATGCATAAACTCATAATATAACTGTCATCGTGACCTTAAGCGTGCGGACCCTACGGGTTCGAGAACAATGTAGACATGACCGAGACACGTCTCCGGTCAATAACCAATAGCGGGACCTGGATGCCCATATTGGCTCCTACATATTCTACGAAGATCTTTATCGGTCAGACCGCATAACAACATACGTTGTTCCCTTTGTCATCGGTATGTTACTTGCCCGAGATTCGATCGTCGGTATCCAATACCTAGTTCAATCTCGTTACCGGCAAGTCTCTTTACTCGTTCCGTAATACATCATCTCACAACTAACTCATTAGTTGCAATGCTTGCAAGGCTTATGTGATGTGCATTACCGAGAGGGCCCAGAGATACCTCTCCGACAATCGGAGTGACAAATCCTAATCTCAAAATACGCCAACCCAACATCTACCTTTGGAGACACCTGTAATGCTCCTTTATAATCACCCAGTTACGTTGTGACGTTTGGTAGCACCCAAAGTGTTCCTCCGGCAAACGGGAGTTGCATAATCTCATAGTCATAGGAACATGTATAAGTCATGAAGAAAGCAATAGCAACATACTAAACGATCGGGTGCTAAGCTAATGGAATGGGTCATGTCAATCAGATCATTCAACTAATGATGTGATCCCGTTAATCAAATAACAACTCCTTTGTCTATGGTTAGGAAACATAACCATCTTTGATTAACGAGCTAGTCAAGTAGAGGCATACTAGTGACACTCTGTTTGTCTATGTATTCACACATGTATTATGTTTCCGGTTAATACAATTCTAGCATGAATAATAAACATTTATCATGAAATAAGGAAATAAATAATAACTTTATTATTGCCTCTAGGGCATATTTCCTTCAGTCTCCCACTTGCACTAGAGTCAATAATCTAGATCACATCACTATGTGATTAACATCGATAGTTCACATCATCATGTGATTAACACCCATAGTTCACATCGCCATGTGACCCACACCCAAAGGGTTTACTAGATTCGGTAATCTAGTTCACATCGCTATGCGATTAACACCCAAAGAGTACTAAGGTGTGATCATGTTTTGCTTGTGAGAGAATCTTAGTCAACGGTCTTTCACATTCAGATCCGTTATGTATTTTGCAATTTTCTATGTCTACAATGCTCTGCACGGAGCTACTCTAGCTAATTGCTCCCACTTTCAATTTGTATCTAGATCGAGACTTAGAGTCATCCAGATCAGTGTCAAAACTTGCATCGACGTAACCCTTTACGGCGAACCCTTTTTGTCATGTCCATAATCGAGAAACATATCCTTATTTCACTAAGGATAATTCTGACCGCTGTCCAGTGATCTACTCCTAGATCACTATTGTACTCCCTTGCCAAATCAGTGCAGGGTACATAATAGATCTGGTATACAGCATGACATACTTTATAGAACCTATGGCCAAGGCATAGGGAATGACTTTCATTCTCTTTCTATCTTCTGCCGTGGTCGGGCTTTTGAGTCTTACTCAACTTCACACCTTGTAATACAGGCAAGAAATCTTTCTTTGACTGCTCCATTTTGAACTACTTCAAAATCTTGTCAAGGTATGTACTCATTGAAAAACTTATCAAGCGTCTTGATCTATCTCTACAGATCTTGAAGCTCAATATGTAAGCAGCTTTACCGAAGTCTTTCTTTGAAAAACTCCTTTCAAACACTCCTTTATGCTTTACAGAATATTTCTACATTATTTCCGATCAACAATATGTCATTCACATATACTTATCAGAAATGTTGTAGTGCTCCCACTCACTTTCTTGTAAATACAGGCTTCACCGCAAGTCTGTATAAAACTATATGCTTTGATCAACTCATCAAAGCGTATATTCCAACTCCGAGATGCTTGCACCAGTCCATAGATGGATCGCTGGAGCTTGCATATTTTGTTAGCACCTTTAGGATTGACAAAACCTTCTGGTTGTATCATATACAACTCTTCTTTAATAAATCTATTAAGGAATGCAGTTTTGTTTATCCATTTGCCAGATTTCATAAAACGCGGCAATTACTAACATGATTCGGACAGACTTAAGCATAGATACGAGTGAGAAACTCTCATCGTAGTCAACACCTTGAACTTGTCGAAAACCTTTTGCGACAATTCTAGCTTTGTAGATAGTAACACTACTATCAGCGTCCGTCTTCCTCTTGAAGATCCATTTATTTTCTATGGCTTGCCGATCATCGGGCAAATCCATCAAAGTCCATACTTTGTTCTCATACATGGATCATATCTCAGATTTCATGGCCTCAAACCATTTCGCGGAATCTGGGCTCATCATCGCTTCCTCATAGTTCTCAAGTTCGTCATGGTCTAGTAACATGACTTTCAGAACAGGATTACCGTGCCACTCTGGTGCGGATCTCACTCTGGTTTACCTACGAGATTTGGTAGTAACTTGATTTGAAGTTACATGATCATCATCATGAGCTTCCTCACTAATTGGTGTAGTAGCCACAGGAACAGATTTCTGTGATGAACTACTTTCCAACAAGGAGCAGGTACGGTTACCTCGTCAAGTTCTACTTTCCTCCCACTCACTTCTTTCGAGAGAAACTCCTTCTCTAGAAAGGATCCATTCTTAACAACAAAAGTCTTGCCTTCGGATTTGTGATAGAAGGTATACCCAATAGTCTCCTTTGGGTATCCTATGAGGACATATTTCTCCGATTTGGGTTTGAGCTTATTAGGATGAAACTTTTTCATATAAGCATCACAACCCCAAACTTTAAGAAACGACAACTTTGGTTTCTTGCCAAACCACAGTTCAGATTGTGTCGTCTCAACGGACTTAGATGGTGCCCTATTTAATGTGAATGCAGCTGTCTCTAATGCATAACCCCAAAACGATAGTGGTAGATCGGTAAGAGACATCATAGATCGCACTATATCTTATAAAGTACGGTTATGACGTTCGGACACACCATTACACTATGGTGTTCCAGGTGGCGTGAGTAGTGAAACTATTTCACATTGTTTTAATTGAAGACCAAACTCGTAACTCAAATATTTTACCTCTGCGATCATATCGTAGAAACTTTTATTTTCTTGTCACGATGATTTTCCACTTCACTCTGAAATTCTTTGAATATTTCAAATGTTTCAGACTTATGTTTCATCAAGTAGATATACCCATATCTGCTCAAATCATCTGTGAAGTTCAGAAAATAATGATACTTGCCGTGAGCCTTAACACTCATCGGACCGCATACATCAATATGTATTATTTCCAATAAGTCAGTTGCTCGCTCCGGAGAACGGAGTCTTAGTCATCTTGCCCATGAGGCATGGTTCGCAAGCATCAAGTGATTCCAAAATCCCATCAACATGGAGTTTCTTCATGCGCTTTACACCAATATGACCTAAACGGCAGTGCTACAAACAAGTTGCACTATCATTATTAACTTTGCATCTTTTGGTTTTAATATTGTGATTATGTGTATCACTATGATCGAGATCCAATGAACTATTTTCATTGGGTGTGTAACCATATAAGGTTTTATTCATGTAAATAGAACAACAATTTATTCTCTTACTTAAATGAATAACTGTATTACAATAAACATGATCAAATCATATTCATGCTTAACGCAAACACCAAATAACACTTATTCAGGTTCAACACTAATCCCGAGAGTATAGGGAGTATGCGATGATGATCATATCAATCTTGGAACCACTTCCAACACACATTGTCACTTCACCCTTAACTAGTCTCTGTTTATTCTGCAACTCCTGTTTCGAGTTACTAATCTTAGCAACTGAACTAGTATCAAATACTGAGGGGTTGCTATAAACACTAGTAAAGTACACATCAATAACATGTATATCAAATATACTTATGTTTACTTTGCCATCCTTCTTATCTGCCAATCACTTGGGGTAGTTCCGCTTCCAGTGACCAGTCCCTTTGCAGTAGAAACACTTAGTCTCAGGCTTAGGACCAGACTTGGGCTTCTTCACTTGAGCAGCAACTTGCTTGCTGTTCTTCTTGAAGTTCCCCTTCTTCCCTTTGCCCTTTTCTTGAAACTAGTGGTCTTGTCAACCATCAACACTTGATGTTTTTCTTGATTTCTACCTTCGTTGATTTCAGCATCACGAAGAGCTTGGGAGTTGTTTCCGTTATCCCTTACATATTATAGTTCATCACGAAGTTCTACTAACTTGGTGATGGTGACTAGAGAATTCTGTCAATCACTATCTTATCTGGAAGATTAACTCCCACTTGATTCAAGCGATTGTAGTACCCAGACAATCTGAGCACATGCTCACTAGTTGAGCGATTCTCCTCCATCTTTTAGCTATAGAACTTGTTGGAGACTTCATATCTCTCAACTCGGGTATTTGCTTGAAATATTAACTTCAACTCCTGGAACATCTCATATGGTCCATGACGTTCAAAACGTCTTTCAAGTCCCGATTCTAAGCCATTAAGCACGGTGCACTAAACTATCAAGTAGTCATCATATTGAGCTAGCCAAACGTTCATAACGTCTGCATCTGCTCCTGCAATAGGTCTGTCACCTAGCGGTGCATCAAGGACATAATTCTTCTGTGCAGCAATGAGGATAAACCTCAGATCACGAATCCAATCCGCATCATTGCTACTAACATCTTTCAACACAATTTTCTCTAGGAACATATCAAAATAAACACAGGGAAGCAACAACGCGAGCTATTGATCTACAACATAATTTGCAAAATACTATCAGGGACTAAGTTCATGATAAATTTAAGTTCAATTAATCATATTACTTAAGAACTCCCACTTAGATAGACATCCCTCTAATCTTCTAAGTGATCACGTGATCCAAATCAACTAAACCATAACCGATCATCACGTGAAATGGATTAGTCTTTAATGGTGAACATCATTATGTTGATCATATCTACTATATGATTCACGCTCGACCTTTCGGTCTCCGTGTTCCGAGGCCATATCTGCATATGCTAGGCTCGTCAAGTTTAACCTGAGTATTCTGCGTGTGCAAAACTGGCTTGCACCCGTTGTAGATGGACGTAGAGCTTATCACACCCGATCATCACGTGGTGTCTGGGCACGACGAACTTTGGCAACGGTGCATACTCAGGGAGAACACTTCTTGACAATTTAGTGAGAGATCATCTTATAATGCTACAGTCAATCAAAGCAAGATAAGATGCATAAAAGATAAACATCACATGCAATCAATATAAGTGATATGATATGGCCATCATCAACTTGTGCTTGTGATCTCCATCTTCGAAGCACCGTCGTGATCACCATCGTCACCGGTGTGACACCTTGATCTCCATCGTAGCATCGTTGTCGTCTCGCCAATTTATGCTTCCACGACTATCACTACCGCTTAGTAATAAAATAAAGCACTACATCGCGATTGCATTGCATACAATAAAACGACAACCATAAGGCTCCTGCCAGTTGCCGATAACTCGGTTACAAAACATGATCATCTCATACAATAAAATTTAGCATCATGCCTTGACCATATCACATCACAACATGCCCTGCAAAAACAAGTTAGACGTCCTCTACTTTGTTGTTGCAAGTTTTACGTGGCTGCTACGGGCTTAAGCAAGAACCAATCTCACCTACGCATCAAAACCACAACGATAGTTTGTCAAATAGACTCCGTTTTAACCTTCGCAAGGACCGGGTGTAACCATACTCGGTTTAACTAAAGTTGGAGAGACAGTCGCCCGCAAGCCACCTATGTGCAAAGCACGTCGGGGGAACCGGTCTCGCGTAAGCGTACGCGTAATGTTGGTCCGGGTCGTCTCGTCCAATAATGCCGCCAAACCAAAGTATGACATGCTGGTAGGCAGTATGACTTATATTGCCCACAACTCACTTGTGTTCTACTCGTGCATATAACATCAACATAAATAACCTAGGCTCGGATGCCACTGTTGGGTTTCGTAGTAATTTCAAAAAATTTCCTACGCACACACAAGATCATGTGATGCATAGCAATGAGACGGGAGAGTGTTGTCTACGTACCCACGCAGACCGACTGCGGAAGCGTTGACGCAACGTAGAGGAAGTAGTCGTACGTCTTCACGATCCAACCGATCAAGCACCGAAACTACGGCACCTCCGCGTTCGAGCACACGTTCAGCTCGATGACGATCCCCGGACTCCGATCCAGCAAAGTGTCGGGGAAGAGTTCCGTCAGCACGACGACATGGTGACGATCTTGATGCACTACAGCAGCAGGGCTTCGCCTAAACTCCGCTACAGTATTATCGAGGAATATGGTGGCTGGGGGCACCGCACACGGCTAAGGAATAGATCACGTGGATCAACTTGTGTGTTCTAGGGTGCCTCTGCCTCAGTATATAAAGGACTAGAGGGGGAGGCTGGCCGGCCAAGCTTGGCGCGCCAGGAGAGTCCTACTCCCTCTGGGAGTAGGATTCCCGCCCCAATCCTAGTTGGAATAGGATTCGCGGAGGGGGAAAAGAGGAGGAGGGGGCCGGCCACCTCTCCTAGTCCTAATAGGACTAGGGGAAGGGGGAGGCGCGCAGCCCATCTAGGGCAGCCCCTTCTCTTTTCCACTAAGGCCCACTATGGCCCATATAGCTCCCGGGGGGTTCCGGTAACCCTCCCGGTACTCCGGTAAAATCCCGATTTCACCCGGAACACTTCCGATATCCAAACATAGGCTTCCAATATATCAATCTTTACGTCTCGACCATTTCGAGACTCCTCGTCATGTCCGTGATCACATCCGGGACTTCGAACAACCTTCGGTACATCAAAATGCATAAACTCATAATATAACTGTCATCGTGACCTTAAGCGTGCGGACCCTACGGGTTCGAGAACAATGTAGACATGACCGAGACACGTCTCCGGTCAATAACCAATAGCGGGATCTGGATGCCCATATTGGCTCCTACATATTCTACGAAGATCTTTATCGGTCAGACCGCATAACAACATATGTTGTTCCCTTTGTCATCGGTATGTTACTTGCCCGAGATTCGATCGTCGGTATCCAATACCTAGTTCAATCTCGTTACCGGCAAGTCTCTTTACTCGTTCCGTAATACATCATCTCGCAACTAACTCATTAGTTGCAATGCTTGCAAGGCTTATGTGATGTGCATTACCGAGAGGGCTCAGAGATACCTCTCCGACAATCGAAGTGACAAATCCTAATCTCGAAATACGCCAACCCAACATCTACCTTTGGAGACACCTGTAATGCTCCTTTATAATCACCCAGTTACGTTGTGGCGTTTGCTAGCACCCAAAGTGTTCCTCCGGCAAACGGGAGTTGCATAATCTCATAGTCATAGGAACATGTATAAGTCATGAAGAAAGCAATAGCAACATACTAAACGATCGGGTGCTAAGCTAATGGAATGGGTCATGTCAATCAAATCATTCAACTAATGATGTGATCCCGTTAATCAAATAACAACTCCTTTGTCTATGGTTAGGAAACATAACCATCTTTGATTAACGAGCTAGTCAAGTAGAGGCATACTAGTGACACTCTGTTTGTCTATGTATTCACACATGTATTATGTTTCCGGTTAATACAATTCTAGCATGAATAATAAACATTTATCATGAAATAAGGAAATAAATAATAACTTTATTATTGCCTCTAGGGCATATTTCCTTCAATAACTGCCTAAGCCTAGTTTCACACAACGCCAATCCAAGGGTCGGGTGTCAATATTGGAAAGCCATAGGCAGGTGGGGGATGAATTTATTGAACATGTTAAATTTATGGTTGGCAGTGGAGTCACATACTATCATAGTTAAGATTCTAGTCGGATTTGTGGCACGAGGAGAATCCCCTTAAGCTTTTCTTCATGGTCCTTTTCTTCTACTGGTCCAGTTCAGAGATCTCCATTATGAAGCTATATACTAATAACTGGTCTTTGACTATCATCTGTGGTTGTCCCTCTAGAGTTGGTTAATTGGCAAGAGCTTCTTGCTCTTTTCTCTACGCTGTCGTCGACAAATGACCATATGTGCTGGCCCCACTCTGCTTTTAGAAAGTTTTCGGTCAAATCTCTGTATTCCATTCCAGACTTGTGCATGGGCGTCGTTTGAACAAGTTTGTGGGTATGTATTCCTCTCACAATTAAGGTTTTCATCTGGCAGGTCATTCGTTAGCATCTTCCAGTGAATGATCATAACTTTAAGCATAATAATGACACGATTAATACGACATGTTCTATGTGGAAAGAACAAAGATACACGACATATCTTTTTCTTCTAAAATACGCACAAGCATGCGTGTCATATAATAAAAAAAGGGGGCAAGATGCCCAACCAGTTCTACATAACTAGGCCCAAGGCGCTGGCTGACAGAGTTACAGAAATCACTCCTTAAAACCCCGTGTACTCAATCTCTGGAGGGAACTTTGCAAATCTCTGTGAAAAAGATTCTCCGATTACCAGGCCTTCCCCTCCTCCAGGATGCGACGGATGATAAGTAAAACCAAGGGTGAAACACATCTTATTTAACTATGTTTTGGCTATGCTTTTCTTGAGTTGTGTTTGGTTTTGTTACAAATCTTTTCGACTAGTTTCTCCGTACTTTCTGCATTGCTTTCGCTGCTCAGTGCTGGTCTCTACGGACGACCCACAACAAGTTTATTATCGATTTTTTTTTTCTTAATTGTTCTTTCAGGCCGAAGGTGTTGATGTGCTGATTAACAAGATTAGCGCCGCCACCTCCAGCTTGTTCTCTCCACCCATGTCTTAGTCTTAGTCCTTGCCCTTTGTTGTCTTAGTGTTTACCTGTTGCTCTTCCTATGGGCGGGCCTTCTGGGCCTAGTTTGAGTCATTTTGCTCTTGACTGGTGATTGTTTGAGCTATTTTGTAGTACCTCCTCTAGATGCTTCCGTTCGAGCGTCAACTAATTCGAGATGAAGGGAGTATTAACTAGCGTACTTGGTTGTTATTTGACATTGCCAGTTATGGCTTTATTTATAAAGTTTGACATGGTGGCTTGCCTCTAAAATATTTCATGCAACATTGTTGTTCGAATACACTGTTGTTCAATCAGGCTCATGCTAAGCAAAAGGAGTAAAAAATTATTGATCTAGTACGCCGTAGGTCGAGTGTAGTTATCATCGCTCACATCAGCGGCTTATGGATCAGCGCCCCGCAACTAGATCATACACACACTTTTACATCTTGGTGGCACAAAGTACACAAGGTCATTCCGACTAGGCATAGGCGCGGCTTCGATTCATTCATCATACTTGCTGCTTGGTCGCTATGGAAACAAAGGAATGCTAGAGTGTTTGGACGCACGAAACAACAAAAGAGTACTCAACAACTCACTTCTCAGATCATGGAAGAGTTGCGAGAGTGGCACACCGCATGAGTTGGACGTTTACATCATTTTATGAGAGATTAGTTTAGTGCGTGTGTTGGTGCTGGAGTGCTAACGGGATGTTCGCATCCTTGTTCACCTTCTTGTAAATATTTTATTCTCTTCTATAAAAATATGGTACGCCATTGACGTACTCTTGAAAAAAAAACATCAACGGCTTATGCGATGCTATATTAACTATCTTGACCTCCTAGAAAATTCAGGAGCTTTTTGTCGCTCCACACTTTTTTTTTTGTCGCTCCACACTTGCTGGTGAGGCAATTATCCAAGTGCCCTGGACTGCAGTTGATGGCGCGCATAGCCGTCCGTTCTGAAACTTAAGGGTTCTGATCAAATAGGCAGCGACCCCCACAGGCAAGTGTTCTGATCAAATGTGTACGTGTCAAGCGATGAGTTGGGCCACGGCCGGCGTCTTGTCGCCATGCAAACATGGAATCCTCGGATGAGACGACGAGAGCATCGCTGCATTCCTTCCCGCGCGTCGTCTTCCAGTTCGCCGCTTGTTTAAATCTTCTCGCGGAGCCACCATTTGCTTCACACTCACTCACTGGTGTCGAAAGGTGGCGATCGTCAAGCCAGCATCCATGGCGGTGTCGCTTGCCGCGGTCCTCATACTCATCCCCACCTTGGTCGTATCTCTCCTATACCTCCTCTCTGGCAAGAAGCCCAGCAACAATGGGAAGCGCAGATTGCCGCCGTCGCCGCCAGGCCTCCCGTTCCTCGGCCACATCCACTTCCTCGGCTCCTTGCCGCACCGGGGCCTCGGGTCCCTGGCCGCGAAGCACGGACCGGTTCTGCTGATCCGGCTCGGCCGCGTGCCCACCGTGCTCGTCTCCTCCGCCGTCGCCGCCGAGGAGGTGATGAAATCCCGCGACCTCGCCTTCGCGAGCCGCCCCAGGGTTGTCATGGCCGAGCGGCTCCTCTATGGGCGCGACGTCGCGTTCGCGCCCTACGGTGACTACTGGCGGCAGACACGCCGCATCTGCGCGGTCCACCTCCTCAGCCCGCGCCGCATCCTGTCCTTCCGCCGGGTCCGGGAGGAGGAGGCCGCCGCGCTGGTCGAGCGTGTCCGTACCGGCGCCGGCGCTGGCGCTGTCGTTGACCTGAGCGAGCTCCTCATCGCCTATGCCAACTACGTCGTCTCCCGCGCCGCGTTCGGCGACGATAGCGCGCGGGGGCTGTACGAAGGCGACGACAGAGGACGCGAGCTGAGGAAGGTGTTCGCCGAATTCGACGTGCTGCTCGGGACAACGCCGTTGGGGGAGCTCCTGCCGGGGATGGGCTGGGTGGACTCTGTGCGGGGGTTGGAAGGGAAGGCGAGGCGGACGTTCGAGGCCCTGGACGGGATGGTCGAGAAGGTCATTGAGGACCACCGCAGACGGCGGCGTCAAGCAGGCGGGCGGCAGATGCGAGACGACGCCGACGGCAATGATCACCGCGACTTCGTGGACGTGCTGCTCGATGTAAACGAGACGGACAAGGACGCCGGCGTTCGTCTCGGAACTGTCGAAATTAAGGCCATTATCTTGGTACGTAGACGTTCTGCTCGTATCGCACGAATTGATATAGTACTATATCGTGGGCGTGCGCGTGATATAGTTTGTTGATCGGCGCTGCTAAAAATCAGTCGACTCGAGCAGGACATGTTCGCGGGCGGCACCTCCACCACGACCACGGCGATGGAATGGACCATGGCGGAGCTCATCACCCACCCGCGCGCGATGCGCAAGCTCCAGGACGAGATCCGAGCGGCCGTGGGCGGCGCCGACCACGTCACCGAGGACCACGTCGACAAGGTAGGCTACCTGAAGGCCGTGGTCAAGGAGACTCTCCGGCTGCACCCGCCGGTCCCGCTCCTCGTGCCCCGGGAGCCACCCGCGGACGCCGAGATACTCGGCCACCACGTCCCGGCGCGGACGCAGGTCGTGATCAACTCGTGGGCCATCGGCCGGGACCCGGCGACGTGGGAGCGCCCCGATGAGTTCTGGCCGGAGAGGTTCTTGGACAGCAGCGTGGACTTCAGGGGCCAGGACTTCGAGCTGGTGCCGTTCGGTGCCGGGAGGAGAGGGTGCCCGGGGATCGGGTTCGCCATGGCGACTCTCGAAATGGCGATCGCGAGCTTGCTGCATCGCTTTGATTGGGAGCCCGCCGGCGGGAACATGCCAGGGACGCTGCTGGACATGAGCGAGGTGAACGGCATCGCTGTGCGGATCAAGGGCGGCCTGCCGCTTGTCGCCAAAGCGTGGTTTCCATAGACATGAAGCGCGTCCCAAAATAAATGTTGACCTTGATATATGGCTCACGGATCACAATTATTTAAAAGCAAAACTGCCCTACCTACATAGTTGCTGCTAGAATTATATTTCTTCATATAACATCCATGAGAAGAGAAGATGCAAACATTGACATGACGCCTTCACCTGACCTGGCTCGCTCGCTCCCTAGTTTCGCTACTACTCTTTGGCGCATTCTCGCAAGGTTGAGTACATGATTTGTTTTGAACTAGCTACATTTTGACTCTTAAAAGTACTAGCATGTTCATGTTTCTTAATTAGATCTACATTAGCCATTATATCTTCGGGCGTGGAGTATTTGCTAGCTCAAACGCTCCCTCATGAACAGTAAAAATAAAAATCAACCAATTCTGAATTTTATTTATGGTAAAATTTGACAAATGTTTTATATGCTTGCAAAATTTCAGCACGAAATGACGTTCGTGGAAGTCGTGGCAAAAGGAAAAACATCGATGCTCCAAAAATGTTGGTTTTGAAAATATTTTTGGATTGTTGATTTTTTTCGCCATGACTTCCACAAATGTCATTTCATATTGAATTTTGGTATGCATGCAAAAAAATTGTCAACGTTTGCCATAAAAAAATCGTAATTTTGTTTTTTTACTATTTTTTTTGATTTTGACTGTTCATGAGGGAACATTTGAGCTCCGGAGCTGAATAGGGCTTTCACTATATATATTAATAACCAAATAAGTAATTCCTCACCCGAATCGATCGACCGAGCCAGAAGTTCTCGCACCCCCACCGTTCACTTTTTTTTTACGGGATCCACCGCTCACCCCTTCGCACTCGTAAACTTTTCTCCGCCTCGATGTAATTTCTGGTTTAGCATGTGCGCGGACGGTTATTATTTTTAGTCGTGGGTTTAAGAGCTGGAACCCGGTCTCTGAAAGGGTCCATGGAGGGCGAAGCGGTGGCAGATCTCGGCGGTGAGCGGCCGGAAGTTCTGGGTGGCTCGCAAGGCAGAGGCGAGCGGATGGTAGCGTCGCGCAGCCTCTGGGCTTTGTGCGGTGTGGTGAGGACGAGCCCTTGTGTCCGTGCGGCGGGCGACCTCGTGCCCTCGTCGGCCGGCAGCATCCAGCGACGGTATGCTCGCCCCCTCCTCCATGTAGTCCAGCCATGAGGAACGACTCCCCGTCTCCACCTGCTCCACAAGGCCACAAGTCTACGACTATCCTCCTAACCTTGTTCAATCATCAAACGTAGAAGCCACACGGCCACACGGGTACGAAAAAAATCTCACAAGGGATCTTTCCATTCCAGATTAGCAATATTTGAGGACGTCTTTGATTATGTTTTCCTCTTTATTCTGGGAACCGCCTTTTGCTCAATTTGCTAGCTGATCTCCGCTATATACTCTGTTTTTGTTAGAAAGTTTGATGAGCAGATCCATGGTTAATTAATCTCAAGTAGGCTTATTCACCGCATTTACTTTTATTTGGTTTGAGCTAATTAGGCCTCTACCTAACCTTCTGTTGGCATCTTGAATTTTTTTTATGCACACCTTCAACAATTTATGACATGCCAATGTCGAGTTAGCTCCAACAGTCCCCTCACAGATTGTTGGATAAACTAGCAATTGTATGAAACAAATTAAAAACAACAGAAAAATCAGTGCACTTCTTTTCGGTCAATCAATAGTAGCTGGTAATAGCTGAATCTGAGAACATGGGGGTAAGTCTGTCAGGTAGTGTTCTTAATTAACCTACTTTTCCCTTTTGTCATGTCACTGGACACTGTTTACAACAAGCTAGCTATCTATATAAGAAAATCCGGCTACATATTTGTATAATAAAATTTAGCAGGTCTGCATAAATCTTTTAACAATACTAAGAGATGGTAGACATTTCACATGTTTTGAGGCTGGCCATTGATTTGGACTTGCTGAAGTCTCCCCCTGATACTGTCAGCGTACTGCAGAACTTCGAGGGTGTGTGGGGATAGGGACTGCCCTTTGGTAATTAATACTCCCTCCGTAACATAATATAAGACATTTTTGACACATGATACGGAGGGAGTAATATGTAAGGTATAACAATAGAGTCGTCAAATCCTTTCTATGGATCGCAATAGGTTCCACCCTTTCATAGATAGAAAATTTTCTTGGAAAGATCACCATACTTAATTCATGTACAAATTAATACCTCTGTTTCAAAAGAAGTGTCTCAACCTTAGTACAACTTTAGTAAAAAGTTGAGACACTCATTTTGGACGGAGGGATGAAGTTATGATTTTTGTGGTCCCTTTGCCCTATCACCTTAGTTGGTGAGAAAAAACAAGCAGGATATATTGACTGTAAAAGCAAGCCTGAAGCTGGATACTACCATCACCATTTTAGTATTGGAAATAGTATGATGAGAATTTCTGAATTCCGCTTGCGTATATAACAAGTTCTGTAGTATTTGTGATGTCGATCATCTCTTCTGTATAATTAGTCACGGTATTTGGTTTATGATGCACTGAAATGGAAGTTGGGCTTACGAGATCTACTCTATGTGTTCGAAAACTCATATGTAGTCAACTTATTGAACATGGTATTAAGAAACAGAAGCAACCATAGATAAAACACAAAGCATGTAGCATGGTTAGAGTGTTTTTTTGGTAATGCAGCATGTTTGGAGTTGATACTGCTAGTTATAGTACCATTGGAAAAGTTGCACCTCTCACCCTATCGTATTTTGTAATTTGCTCTTTTAAAATTATCTGGATCGTCAGAAAATGTTCCATTATATATCATTTGATTGGGTTGCACTATATGAGATATTATTGTGCTAGATCATTAAGATTTTCTGTTTTGTCTCTCACACTAAATTTATCTTAAATGAGTGTTTTGTTTCTTGTAACCAAAGATCCATAATAGATGATTGATAGTGATAAAGCTAGGGCTGATTCAAATAAGAAAAGTACAAAGACACAAGGCATGTTTTGCTGTTGGTCCTGCAATTACTATTGTTTGCATGTTTAAGAGATCCAAAGTGACACCTGCTATGAATCTATGGAATACTAGGACATGTCAGCTTTTGAGGTGCTTTGATCTAAACTTTAATTAGCTGCAATATTTGATTCTTGCAATTTGCGATATATAACTTTATCTTCCATATATGAATGCAACCAACTATTATATATTGAACTGAATGCATACTTAAAAACATATTTATTTGTCTGTGGTGCCTTAAATATACATTCCATACATGTTTTGTCTCCTTTTGAAAATGATTAAACTGTCACAACTTTTTAGAGCAATCTCTGGGCTCCCCTTTACTTTCAAAATATTGTAAAATATATGTGATTTTTAGTCTCTTTTACAGTACCTTCTATTGTGACCCTTTGTATTTATCGAAGTAAATAATTTATCCTCTCTCTCTCTGCCTTTTCTTTTTTGCTTTTCAGAGTGATGAACATTACGGAACTACTTCCAGTATGGTCAACAATATGCATATACGAGGGAGTCCAGGTTCTGCAAGAGATACAATGCTCTTCATTCAAATTGATGGAGAACAACAGCACAAAAGCATCTCACCCTTCCAGGCGGAAGCGCGCTAGCTCTTCAGGTAGCCGCTCGAATCGCCACCACCATTACAAGTGGCCAGATCATTCTTCCTGACATATAACCAGACTCTAGCACAGGCAACAGCTTCCAATGATCTTCGCCATATTCCTGGACAATGGGAAATAAGGAGTCATTTTTAAGATTTCCTTTCTGCGACGAGCCATACTCAAACATAGGTTATTTACATTCCTAGAAAGTTCAATGTCAGGGAACATAATTGCCCAGGACAGCCTCATCTCTCAGATTCTAGTGATAGCTCAAAGTTGGCTCGTTGTAATGTAGCTCACTCAAGTGCTCAGTGCCCTATGCTTTTGTGGATATACTGCAGTCTGACCCAAGGCAGCTTCTTGCCTTTCCGTGGTGGCCACGCTGCAACTGAGTAGTGTTTTAAGGAGAAGTGTTCTTTTACAGGGACAAAGAGAAGTGTTTTAAATAGTCCTAGAGATCACTTGATGCTTGAAGTTCTCGTTCTCCTTGGGCTGAGCAGGAATCTGACCTGGTGCTGGAGCATCATCTCATTTAAGAGCAGCACGATGAGGATCCCTACTAGACAGGATGAACAAGAAAAGTAGCAGTACTAAGCAAGAAACGGAGTCATGGTTAGCTACAGTCAGGAGAGAGAAAATCTTGACTTCTGAACAAAAGATAAACGTAGGGCCACTGATTGTTTCAGCCCGTTTCATCGATCTATTAAAATATGTTTACTTACATTTTGCTAATATATAAAAAATTGTTAATGCCAGAATGCAGCCTTATCTCAATAGAAAAAAAAGAAACACATCCGCCATTTGTTGCCATAATTTTAAGTTGCAATCACCTTATTTCTTACGGTGGTGGTTTCGGTGTGCCTACCTTGCTTCCATGACGTAACTTTACAGGGCACAAGTGTGGTAATCTTACGTTGCTAGACTGTCTTACAGAACACTTCTACTCTGATGTAACCTTACATCGACTAAGATATGCTACACAGGTCGGCTGGGGTGAGGAAGTCCTCACCCAAGGTGACGAATAGCGCGACCCTATATGTTCTCAAATATATATATATATATATATATATATATATATATATATATATATGTTCTCAAAGGTATAACGGAAACAAGGGTGTGAGGTAAAGTAGAAAAAGAACTAAGAGCATCTCCAATATGCTTTTTTACATCTTAAAAAAATTCCAACTCCAACAGATGATGTATATTTGATGATGTAAAACTTCTACTCTAACAGATGATGTATTTGAAGATGTAAACTAGTTCAACTACTACAACATTTCAAACATAATTTAAACATAGCAAGTTCATTTGAAGCAAACATCATTCTAATTCAGACATAATTAAACATAGTTCAAACTACTACATCCATCGAACTACTACTACTACTCCTAGTCTACTCGTCGTCGCTCTCGAACTACTCCCAGAACTCGTCCTTGTTGGCATTGTCGTACCCGTCGGTCTTGCTCTTTGAGATTTTCTTCAGCGGTAGCGGCCGAGCTTCGAGAGGAGTGCTGGTGGCCGAGCGGCGAGAGCCGAGAGGTCGAATGCAGTGGCAGGAGCTCGAATGGCCGGTAGCACGGCTGTGAATCGGGCGGCGGATTGGCAGCGGCTGTGCGGCGTGAGAAGCTCGAGTTTGGTGGTGGAAAAGCGGCGGCGGGTGCGTGGCTCGAATCTGGCGGCGGTGGGGCATTGGGGGAGCTCAAATCGGGCGGCGGCGATTCGGCGATGGAACAACGGCCAATTTGGAGGCGTCCGGCGGCAGGAGCGGTGGAACCGGCGGTGGGGGCGGTGGAGAGGCCAGATCTGGCGTCGGGATGATGCGGCGTGGTGTGGTGGGCGGGTGTCATGGCGGCGGCTGGGTAGCAGGCGACAAGTAGAGAGGACGCGGTCGCACGGTGGGTAGGAAGGAAATGAAGTTAAGGTTGCCCGTTCGCGTGTGACTGCCATTTTACATCACCAGGGAGGTAGAGATGCAAATTTGCATGCATCTTCAAGTGTTGTGTTCTACATCACCTGAAGAAGGTGATACAATTTTTTTTTTGCACCTACATCATCTGTTGAAGCAGCGTTTTTAGGCCTCCGTGATGTAAAAATTAGTTATTTTATCTACACCATCTCTATTCTTATAAAAAAAATCGAGTTGGTGATGATGGTGTGCCTGTCATCTTGTAATATAGACCGTCCGATCTACATCTGACGGATAGAAAGCAAACTATGACAATTTTACAAAAAAAACCGCACCTCTCTCCACATTTATAGATAAGGCCTTGCTTCATTCATCCTTATCTCCCACAACCTCATTGCTGAGCAATTAAAAAAGGAAGTCTCTGAAACAATCTGGCATGGTGGCCGCTGTTGGCGTCGTCCATCCCCATGCCTCCGCCCAGTCCGACCACCAGTCACCACCATGCCCCACTCCTCACCTTATCTCTCATCTTTCTCGAGATATCATTTTTCCGATGAAATTCTCGAGATACCATTTTTTCGATAAAATTCTTGAGGTATCATTAGTTTTTACACATGAGATTACTCTTGCATGGGTCAATCACAACAGGTGTTTTATAAAAAATGCATCTTAATGTTCTGTGTAATGCACGGGCATCTTGCTAGTCTATTGAAAAGATGCTTTAATAGAAGAGGAAGGTGTAACCGTTAGGTCAAAGGTTGCGCTTCTTGGCCTGCTCAATAGCGTTCTCCACGAAGATTGTATTTTAGATATATATACCCTAGAGCTCCTCTTGAGTAAAGTATTCTCCACTGCCAGTATCTCAACCTTTGTATCCACCACAATGTTCGGTCTCCATCACTTTATCAATTTCATCAAATCCATCATCGTCAACTCCTTGTGACATGTTCATAGATTCATTATTTTCTTCTATCAGTCTCCTCTTAAATCTCCTCCCCAGCTGATGCTGCCCTCTGCCCGATGCACACAAGGTGTTCGAGAAAATGCTAGAGAGAGGAGGAAGAAGGTAGATGCTGACATATGGGTCCCATCTATATAACGATAAATATAACAATTAAAATAAATGGAGTTGACTTTCTTGCCACGTCAGCCCTGACAAGTGGGCCCCGTTTGTCATGGACACATTTAAATAGTTTAAACAGGCCATTATCCAAAAGTGGTAATTTTTAGCAAAAATAATAATAAATAGATTCAAGTCGTTGATCTTTGTTGGCAGTTTTAAAGTGGTATTTCTGTCGGATCGAGACCCCAATAATGTTAGTTTTTTTTGTCAAATACTCTATTTTCTCAGATGATTACTCCGTCTTGATAATCCTAACTTCGGTTCTCTTGCATTCTCTCTAAAACAAATCAGTTCTCTTACATGAGCTACGACAAACTAAGTAAGACGCTCCGGAAACAGATTCAACATCTAGATCAAAAGGACTGCCTTTTGACCTGAATGCACTATTAAGAACTGTTTTTTTTACATGACATGACAACTACAATTTTCGCAAGAAAGGGCAAGTAAAATAGAATTGGAGGATACTTCAGTAACAGTAAATCTCTTCATTGAAACAAATTCACAGCATCATTGTATACGTTTCTTTGAAACAAACGGAAGGCCTCTTCTCATTCTGTAATCAAAATACTATTCAGGTCCGGAAATCACCGAGTAGATGAAGCGAAATTAGAAAGAAGAAAAGAACAGACATCCAAGGCATATGGCCTAATTCGACCACAGCACATAGCACGCAGTAGCTAGTTACATTCATTTTTTTCTCCACAGATCTTCCTTCCCAATCAAAGTTAGTCGTCAATCGTCAAAATTCGATGACCGTGCCTTCTGCTTAACCGAGCACCTCACTCGCCACCTGCCATAATATGCTCTCAATCATCACAACTTATCTTGTGCTAGTGCCATCATGTTCTGCATAATGCAACACAACTCAAAATCCCATTGCAAACATAAAAATCACGCTCCGAACTAATTTGATAATTTGAAACAAGTTGCACGGTTGTCCAACAACCGATTTTGAATATTTCACAAGATTTAGCAAGCCGAATAAACTACTTACCAAATGATGAAAATCGAAAGGTGCTGCACAAAACCTATAGTTGCAACGGTTTACAGACGCTATATATAGTTGCAAATTTACCAAATGTAAGGTTGAAAAAAGAAGTAGACAATTGCAGCCTTGCAGATTGGGGAATAAAGGGAATAAACTTGAGATACGGAAACAACTACCAGGGCCAATTTTCTCTCCAAACATCTGAAACGAATTATTCGTGCAGAAACATAATCTGAAACTAATAAGATTCGGGCTCCAGCTAAGTGTTAGAACTATCAGAAACATGGTGCTGCATGTCCAAATTACATGTGCATTAGCTCCACTCCTTTGGAAAAAGAATGCCAGAAATATGTAAAACAGGATTAATATGACCGTCTTGGAATCAAATTAATAGAAGATTCGTGAATAGATGGCACAAAATTGAAAGATTAATCGGCCGTTCGAATCACACATGAAGAATGCAGGGCTATATTTCTTGAACACCTCACACGACGACACAATCAGATCATGGCGCGGCTGAATGAATCACAAAACAACACACACAAAAATTCTAATCAATAAACAGGTCAAAGAAATAGCAATATGATCCCAATACGGGCCAGGACCTGTTCACATCTTGGCGAAGGAGGCGGAGGACCCGGATCGGTCGTAGTAGTACTCGGGGAGGGCCTGGGGGCGGGAGAGCATGAGGGGGCGATCCTTGGCCTCCTCAGGGTCGTAGTCATCCTCGTCGTCCATGGTGTGGATGTGAATGCAGGAGAACCGTTCCATGGAGATGAAGAATGCCGCGACCACGCTCGCGCCCATCCAGATCCTGTACCCCTCCAGGATCCCGCCGCCACCGTTGTCGTTGCCGTCGTTGCCGCTGTCCATGGTTGCCGTCCGACGAAGACCCGAAGGAAAGAGGGGAATGGGGTGGAATCAGCGGCTAGTTCTTGCGTTGTCTTTGAATTTTTCTGGGGTTGTTTTGGCTGTGTGCCAAAATTGGGAGGGGCGGGAGGGAGGGAGTGAGAAGACGAACCGTCCTGTCATGGTTAGTTTTGGGGCTCTGATATTTGCCACATGTGTGGCAGCAGGGAGGAAGGTGGATCAAACGTTCTTATAGCAACAGATTGCCATGTCACCGCATGCATGCATGTAGAAATCTTTTTAGGTTTTCCAGTTTTTAAAATGTTTTATCTTTTAAATAAAAAATTTGATTGAAAATTCGTTTTCACCATTAAATCCGTCACGACAAGATCTTCGAAACTAGATCTCATATCGATATGTTTTGACGACTTTTTTTTAATAAAAATTGCCATGTGCATTGCACATAAATTGCCATGGTGTTTACACTGAACTTGCCATGATATGTTTCAACTACCTTTTCTACTACGTTTAAATTAAATTTTGACATTATAAAAAAAGGGAATTAATAAACTAAACTTGCCATGGTGAATTACTAAAATTTGCCATGATCCATGAAATAATTTTGACATGGTTCATAATTAAAAAGAAATTCGCCGTCAATTACTTCAAAAATGCATGATCAATGACTCAAATTTGCCATGAACCATAAAATGAAATGGCCATGGTGAAGTACTTAAATTTGACGTGATACATGCACTAAAATTTGCCATGGTCCATACAAAAAATAATTTTCATGGTCAAAATACTAAAATTGACATGATGTATAAACTAAATTTGCCATGATGAATTACCAAAATTTGCTATGATCCATGAATTAAATTTGCCGTGGTTATGGCAACTTAAGTGTAAACATCATGACAACTTTTTGCCCTCCCCCCTCCCAAAAAAAGTCGTCGAAACATATCAATATGGGATCTAGTTTCGAAGATCCCACTGAGAAGGATTTAATGATGAAAATGGATTTTTAATTCAAAAAACCAAAACGATTCTGCTGATGTCATCTGTTTGATGTGGCAAGATGGATGGTTATGGAGGCGTTTGGACCATGTTGCTTCGTGCCACACGTGTGGCACTTATCATTTGGGTAGTTTTTGGACGCCGATATTCACCACATGTGTGGCAGGAGGACCACCCTACCGAACGATTCGTTCGGTGGAACCATCGATCCACCGAACGATTCTCTGTAGTTAAATTACTAGGGATGGCAAATGCACATTCGAATTTGCCATGTTACTTTTATAAAAATGCCAAACTTTCTCTGTAGTTAAATTACTAGGGATGTCAAACAACACAAAAAAAGTACTAAAATTGCCATGGCAAATGCATATGCAAAATTGCGGTGGAAACTGTACAGAAGGGCATTTGTATAAGCACACCTAACGGACAAGGGGAAAATTTGAGCACATGATTTTTTAGGGGTAGATCTGAGTTGGGTTCGAGTTAGGGGCTGAAATGCAAATGCCCCTATAAAAATGATCAGAAATTACATGGCAACACAAGCCTTTTTTAGTTCCCTGGCAACACATCATGGCAAATCTAAAAATTTGAGTTTCCATGGCAACTAAATCTAAATTTTGAGTTTCAACATCTGTTGGATGCCATGATAAATCAGTCCATATTCCTATGGCAATTCTAGGAATCTATAGTGTTTTAGGGAAAGAGATCGAACACGCCGATTCCATTCATCTGAGGGGTTACATATACAGGGGAGCAGCGGGCACTTGAGCCACGATGGAGATTGTGGAGTGGCCATGCACGAGAGGTGGAGGGACGTGTGTGCGTAAGGGAAAACTGCACACACGTACGCTATACTAGCCTGATGTAGAGACTACATACAATACTCACACACACATGACACATGTACATGTAGCTTAACACCCCCACCCACCCACCCCCCCCCCCCCCCCCCCCCGCAGTCGTGACGGCGCGAGGAGTGACGCAGAGACTGGAACGGAAGTCGTGGAAGACGTCAACGGGCAATCCTTTGGTCATCACATCGGCGAGTTGCTGGCGCGTGGGAATGTGAAGGACGCGAAACTCGCCCAGGGCCACGCGCTCGCGGACGAAGAGAATGTCGAGTTCGACATGCTTGGGGCGCCGGTGATGGACTGGATTGCTGGACAGGTACACCGAAGAGATGTTGTCGCAGTACACGAGCGTCACCGTCTTGACAGAGCAGCGGAGTTCGCCTAGAAGTTGTCGAAGCCAGACGCACTCAGCCACCGCATTGGCAACACCGCGATACTCAGCTTCAGCACTCGATCTGGAGACGGTCGGCTGGCGTTTGGACGACCAGGAGACAAGAGTGTCGCCAAGATAGACGCAGTACCCCGAGGTGGAGCGCGGCATATCCGGGCAGCCAGCCCAGTCGGCGTCGGTGTAGGCGCGGAGATCAAGTGTCGAGGACGCGCGCAGATGTAATCCGAGGGATGCAGTGCCGCGGATGTACCGGAGAGCGCGCTTGATCAGCGCACGATGGCACTCGCGCGGATCATGCATGTGCAAACATATTTGCTGGACGGCGTAGGCGAGCTCCGGGCGCGTGACAGTGAGGTACTGCAGGGCACCGGCGAGGCTGCGGTACTCAGTGGAGTCAGCCATTCGGGGGCCTGTCGCCGCGGGCAGCTTGGCCTTGGTGTCCACCGGTGTAGGCGCGGGCTTGCAGTTGTCCATGGCGGCACGCTCCAGCACGCCAGCATCGGAGCGCGTGACGCGGATGCCCAAGAAGTACCGAGATCTTTCATGGCGAACTCGGCGGTGAGCGCGGCGATGATGCGACGAAGAAAGGCATCGGAGGAGGCCGTGAGGACGATATCGTCCACGTAGAGCAGCAGGTACGCGGCGTCAGCTCCGCGCGCGAGCGTGAATAGCGAACTGTTGGAGCGGGTCGCCGTGAACCCAAGGGTGGTGATGAAGCCGGTGAAGCGAAGAAACCACGCACGCGGCGCCTGCTTCAAGCCACACAGAGGCTTGGAAAGACGGCACACGTGATCTGACTTGTCAGTGTCGATGAAGCCCGCAGGTTGAAGACAGTAAACCTCTTCCTGGAGTGTGCCATGCAAGAAAGCATTCTTCACATCGAGTTGATGGACTGGCCACCGACGCGACGCGGCGAGAGTGAGGACAGTGCGGATGGTCGCTGGTTTAACTACAGGAGAGAAGGTCTCCCCGTAGTCGCCACCAGCGCGTTGGTTGAAGCCATGCACAACCCACCTCGCTTTGTATCGTTCAAGAGTGCCGTCCGCGCGCAGTTTGTGACGGAAAACCCATTTTCCCGTGATGATATTAGCGTGGGAAGGTTTAGGCACAAGCTCCCAGGTACGGTTTTCAGTGAGAGCGGCAAACTCCTCTCGCATGGCGGCGACCCAGTTGGGATCACGAAGAGCAACGCGCACAGAGCGCGGGAGTGGAGAGATCGTCGGGGAAGCGGCGACAGAGGCAATGCAAACGTAGTCCGCGGCGTACTTCTGGTTTGGCCGGAACACGCCGGCGCGTGCACGAGTGACGACCCCTGGCGCGGGAGGAGGTGGAGCAACGGAGCGGCCTGAGCCATCGGATGAAGATCCGACGGATGTATAGGAGCCGGACGTGCATGGGCTGGAGGAGGGAGTGGACGACGCGGGGGAAGTGGGTGAGGGAGGGTTTGAATGTGGGCCGCAGGATGGGGATCCGACGACGCTGTTCAAATTAGGTGTGCGCGCGCGTTCGGGAGAGCGGCAAGGCGTGGGCTGACTGAGGTGCGTGGTCAGGGAAGGACGGGTGGGCACTGGCACGAGGCGTGGGTGAGAGATCGTGGGAGCGGGTGGTAGCTGCGGCGTGGCAAAGGGAAAGGTGAGTTCGTCAAAACGAACATGGCAAGAAGTGAGCACGCGACAAGTGGTTGGGTCGTAGCAGCGATAACCGCGATGATTTGGGGGATAGCCCAAGAAAACACATGCCACAGAGTGAGCATCAAGCTTGTGACGCGCGATCGAGGTGGTGTTGGGATAACATAGGCAGCCGAAAACGCGCAAAGCGGAGCGCGGAGTAGTCGGGAGCTACGCCAAGGAGTTCATGCGGGGTACGCGACGAACTAGACGCGCAGGGCTTGTAATTGTGAAGAAGCGTGGCGGTGGCGAGCACTTCAGCCCAGAAGCGAGGCGGGAGTGAGGCATGGAAGAGAAGCGCGCGCCCTCGTTCTGAGTGCGGAGAGCACGCTCGACAACCCCGTTTTGTTGGTTCGTGTAGGGGCATGACAAGCGAAGGACTGTGCCGTGTCGAAAGAGAAGGGAGCGGACGACGAGGTTGTCAAACTCGCGGCCATTATCGGTTTGCAAAGTCAGGATAGGACACTCAAATTGAGCGTGAACATAGGCATAAAAAGCAGTGAGCACACAGATCACATCAGACTTGTTTCAAAAAGGAAATGTCCATACATAGTGCGTACAGCTATCAATGATAACTAGGTAGTATTCGAAGAAATGCTAACAACTGAACGGAGCACCTCCTTGCAGGGATGCCCAAGACGGGTATGCCACAACTCAGTAGACGCGATGCCGGCGAAGTAGCTAGCGCGCGGGACAGCAGGGTTGCAGCACACCGGGTACAGGTCGCCGATTGAGTCACACCGAAGGATCACCAGGCAGGTGCGGATATCCTTAACAGAAAACCCAAAGGCGTCAAATTCCACGGACACAGGATTATCGCGAGTAAGACGACGTACAGAAAGAAGATTGGTGATGATGGAGGAAGAGAGGAGCACATTGTGGAGCTCGAGAGAGGAGTTGTTAGCTATGAGCGAGCCGCGGCCAGTGTGTGTAATGGGCATGCGGCCGCCATTGCCAACAATAATATCACGAGGAAAAGAAGGACGAAGGGAGTGGAGAGTACCAGGGTTGGAGGTCATGTGCGATGAGGTGCCCGAATCCATGTACCAGTCCGAGGTGCTGGTCGGCGGCGGCGGCGAGGACGAGTGCGCGGCCTGAAGCGCAGTCTGAAGGCCACCCATGTCCCAGGGCTACTGCGGTGGTGGAGGCGCGCTGCTGGAGCTGGCCCCTGGCGACCCGTAGGTGAACCCGGGGAGGAGCGCAGGATACCCACCGTAGCCATACGAGAGTGGCGCGGCAGGTGCACCACCGGCGAAGAGAGCCTGCTGTGTCGGGACGCCCGGGCGGGGCCCGAGAACGCCGGCCCCTGGCGCACGCCAGGGCATAGGCCACGCCTGGACCATGCCTGTCCAGGAGGGGGCAATCGGGGAGGAGCCTGGTAACGCAGCCGGGCGTGGAACGGGCGGAGTCGGGGGTGGTGGAGCCGAAGACGAGCCCCCCCCCCCCCCCCCCCCCCGTTGCCCGACCGCGGCGGCGGTTGCGCCCACGCCCGCGACCAGCCCCGCCATCGAGGAAGGCGTCGGGGGCGCTGGGCTGACCGGCGGGCGCGCCGCGATGAGAGCATGGGCGGTTTGCTGGCGAGCCGCCTGCTCGGCGCGATGTTCTTCGAGGAGGAGGAAGGAGCGGGCCTCAAGAAACGTGGGCAGCGGGACACGCGAGGTGAGGTGGGGGATCGCGGTGTGGTACTGGCGCCCGAGCCCGCGCAACATGTCGAACAGTTGCTGCGGCTCGGAGACAGGCTGGCCGAGGTCGCGAAGTTGATCGGCGAAGGACTTGAGGCGAGTGCAGTACTGCATCACCGTGAGGTCGCCCTGCAGCACAGCGTGGTACTCGGCATCGAGATACACCGCCCGGGAGAGGTTGTTGTCGCGGAAGATGCCCTTGATCGCAGCCCAGAGCACGTCGGCAGTGTCGTCGGGCTGCATCACGGCGTCGAGCAGCTCAGGGGAGACGGTGGAGTAGAGCCAATGAACGACACAGTGGTCGACCATGACCCATTCGGGATCGCGACGGCGAGGGGAAGCAGGAGCGACAAGGTGGTCGCGCAAGCCGAACATGCCGACAATTGTGAGGAAGAAGCGTCGCCACTGGGCGTAGTTGCCGGCATGGAGGTCGAGGGTGACCAGAACGTGATGCCGGATGTCAATGGTCTGCAGGACCGTGGACGGAAAAGCGCCGGGCGCGAGCAGCGGCGCCGAGGGCACGGTGGACAGAGGCGCGCTCGCGGGCGGGGCGTTCGCCAGAGCAAAGGGCGGAGGCGCGCTCGCGGCCGGAGCGGACGCATCGTCGTCAGAGGTGTCAGGGGTGGCTAGGGGATTGGTGTCCATGGCAGCGGAAGGAGAGGACAGATCGGGCGCAAACGGGTTGGTTGCGGCAGCGTCTGATACCATGTTTTAGGGAAAGAGATCGAACACGCCGATTCCATTCATCTGAGGGGTTACATATACAGGGGAGCAGCGGGCACTTGAGCCACGATAGAGATCGTGGAGTGGCCATGCTCGAGAGGTGGAGGGACGTGTGTGCGTAAGGGAAAACTGCACACACGTAAGCTATACTAGCCTGATGTAGAGACTACGTACAATACTCACACACACATATACATGTAGCTTAACATATAGTTCATGGACACCCCCAAAATGTATAGTCGAATGCCAATCAAAATGATCTTGCAAATTCGAACTGTTTCATTCTACACATGAATCATCGACACAGCTAGGGAATTCAGTGGAAACACTGCTGGGAATTCAGTACGTACCGGTGAGGAAACAAAACGAACTAAAAAGATACAGGGACGAACTCAGCTGTAACAGGGGGAGGAGGGTGCGGGCATGGGTTGGTGGAGGCCGTGGAGCAACTCGTCGACAGTGGCCACCACCGCTCCTGTCTCGGACGGCGCCCCTCTCCCTCAAGCCCGCCACGGCCCCGCGGAGGAGCTCCTATCCTGGACGGCGCCGGCGGCCAGATACCCGCACGAGGAGCCATGGCGGCGGCTGTTGTGATGAGGAGGTGCGGCCACCACCTCTCCACCTCGTGCGTCGCCGATGCCGTCGTTGAGATCGAGGAGGAGGCGCCATCGGGGTACCGCGCGCAGGGACATAGAGCTTGCGCGGCGGCGGGGTTGCACGACGTGGCTCCCTGGAGCTCCGCCGCAACAGGAAGGAAGGCGTGCCGCCTGGAGCTCCGCGGCAGCTCGGATCGAGCTCCCTGAGGCGCCGATGCCGCCGAGTTCCTCCTCTTCATGCCACGTCCCCGCCCAGCTCCACGCCACCTCTCGCGTCTCTCCGTCATGCCCCCAGACTCCTCCTTGCAAAACGCCATCACCTCGCCATGGAATCGCTGGGAGTCGTCGGATTTGAGAGAGGAGAAGATAGAAATGGGGAGGGAGGAAGACAAGAGAGGAAGCGCGGTGGATAAGGTTGGCGTTGCTCGGGTCGTGCGGTGTAATGCGATTTTGGAACGGACGACAACAACAAATGACGTGGAGCTGGTTTTGTTCCAGAATTCGTGCTAATTGATCCAATAGTGATTAGGGCGTTTGGACCAATTGTCTTGGTGCCACATGTGTGACACTTAGGCCTTGTACAATGGAAGATGTTTAGGGAGGTGTTTAGAAAAATAAACCGGATTTTTTTAAAGCACCGGTTCCTATTTCTATAGGAGAGACGCTTAGTTAAGCGTCTACCCTCTACAAATAAGCACTGGTGCTTAAGAAAATTCTATTTTATTTCTCTAAGCACCTCTCCTAAGCACCTTCCATTGTACAAGGCCTTAGACTGCTTGTAATGGGTAATATCATAAGCTGGTATCATGCATATGATACTAGTGTGTGATACTATCTTTCTAATGCATAGTATCATAGATGACTTTATTTATTGACATGTATGAGACATAGTAGCATAGCATTTATTATGATACAGTATCATAGTATGATACTCAACTATTTTTTTTCATTTAATTTCATACCACGTCATCAAAATTGACTAGTTGATATGCGTGCTATTAGTTATGATACTCTCATTACGACCAGTCTTATCTTTTGGGTAGTTTCCGAATCTGCAGCGGTTGCAATTTCGATCTTCAAAGTGCTTTTACCGTTTTGTTATTAAGTGGAACATCGAGTGCCGACTTTTGGATTCATGACTATATGCTCAGCTGATAATTATAAATGCACGGGGTATTTACGGGCCTTTCACGGATTGTGCTTCTAACTAATCTTCTTCCCCTTATTTTCCGTGGGAGGTGGCCCCTCACCCTAATTTTTATCCAATCAAGAGATCCCAACTAAGTTATCCCGTGAATCTTGTAAAACTCTGCTTGTGTGTGTAGCATTGCTCGTGCTTAGCCAACGCCCAAACCTGCTATCTCTTCCTCCTCTGATGCCCCTCATCCTCCATCGCGGATGGGAGGTTGCCGTGGATGGTGTTGAAATATGTGATGGACTATAGGCCCATATAACAATTTCAGAAAAATCACTAAGGTCCCATGTGAATGTCATATGACTGTAGGATGTTGTTTCAAAACCGCATCCGTTTTTAAGTATATGTATATGCACTTGCACGAATCCGTCCGATATGGATGCGGATATGTCTTTTGGTCAGGCGGACATCTGATGGATATGGTATCGGTAATATCCCGCGGATATGGATTATCCGGTATTTTTTGGTGGACTATCTGAGTTATCAAATAAGGCTTTTGATAAGCCAAAATACCAAATTAGCCCAATAATTAGAATCACCGCATATCTCTACTTTTAAAGGGGGAGTTGGCAGTCTCGCCTCACTTGGTTAATCTTTTCCCATCGTTTTTTGTCCCATCAATATATTTAAACTGGAGTTTAGCCTATGATCTTTTAAAACCAATTTTATCTACACATCGATCTCTCTTATCCCGCGATAGAGCTTGCCCCTATCCTCGCCGGCGCCATGACTGTCTTCCACATGGAGCCTACCTCTGCCGCTGATAACCCACAAGTATAGGGGATCATAATAGTTTTCGAGGGTAGAGTATTCAATCCAAATTTATTGATTCGACACAAGGAGAGTCAAAGAATATTTGTAAGTATTAGCAGTTGAGTTGTCAATTCAACCACACCTGGAGACTAAATATTTGCAGCATAGTGATCAGTAGCACAATAGTATGATAGTTTGATAGTAGTAGCAGTGATAGCAACAGTAACGACAACAACAGTAGCAATAATTTTGTAGCAGTTGTAACAATAGTAACAGTTATAGTAACTTTGCAAGATCAATATGTGAAAAGCTCGTAGGCATGGATCGGTGATAATGTTGGATAATATTTACCATATAACAGTCATAACCTAGGGCGACACAGAACTAGCTCTAGTTCATCTATATAATGTAGGCACGTATTCCGTAAATAGTCATATGTGCTTATGAAAAAGAACTTGCATGACATCTTTTGTCCTACCCTCCCATGGCAGCGGGGTCCATAAGGAAACTAAGGGATATTAATTCCTCCTTTTAATAGAGAACCGGGATAAAGCATTAACACATAGTCAATACATGAACTCCTCAAACTACGGTCATCACCGGAATGAATCCCAATTGTTGTCACCTTGGGGTATGCGGATCATAACACGTAATAGGTGCATATAACTTGCAGGATCTGATCAAGAACACAAATATATTGATGAAAACATAAAAGGTTCGGATATAAAATCATGGCACTCGGGCCTAGTGACAAGCATTAAGCATAGCAAAGTCATAGCAACATCAACCTCAGAACATAGTGGATACTAGGGATCAAGCCCTAACAAAACTAACTCGATTACATGATGAATCTCATCCAACCCCTCGCCGTCCAGCAAGCCTACAAAGAGATTACTCACTCCCGGCTGTGAGCATCATGAAATTGGTGATGGAGGATGGTTGATGACGACGATGGCGGTGAATCCCCCTCTCCGAAGCCACGAACGGACTCCAGATCTGGCCTCGTGATGAAGAAAAGGAGGTGGCATCGGCTCGGTATCGTGAAATGCGATGAAACTTTATATCCTATTTTTCTCTAAAAATAGTAATTTATAGAGTTGGGATTAGGGTCAGCGGGGCCTCGTGGGCCGCACTACCCACCAGGGCACGCCAGAGGGGGGTGGCGCGCCCTGGTTCGTAGTCGGCAGCTGGGCCCCTCTCAAGTGGGTCTTGGTTCCAATATTTTTCTTTTATACCAAAATAATTCTCCAAAATGTTTCGTCCAATTCCGAGAAGTTTTATTTCTGCACAAAAACAACACCATGATAGTTCTGCTAAAAGCAACATCATTCTGGGTTAGTTTCATTCAAATCATGCAAATTAGAGTCCAAAATAAGAGCAAAAACGTTAGGAAAAGTAGATATGAAGGAGACATATAAACTCCCCCAAGCTTAACCCATTGCTTGTCCTCAAGAAATTCAGTTGACAAGCTGAAAGTGACAAAGAAAAACTTTTACAAACTCTTTTGTTCTTGTGTCCGTATATATGCTTAAATAATACCCATGTTTTCAGCAAAGATCATGACTAACCATGCAAAGGATAACTCTTAGAAATGATATTCACTCATATCAATGGCATAATCAACTAGCGTGCAATAATGAAATATCTCAAATGCCAACACGTTGTCAAAACAATCATGATATAATATGACAATAATGGTATCTCGCTAGCCCTTTCTGAGACCGCAAAACATAAATACAGAGCACCTCCAAAGTTAAAGCAGCGACTAAACATTGTAATTCATTGTAGAAGAGATCCAGTCATGATGCACACAAAATTAATTAGAAACAATACATGATAATGCCAATAGTGCTCTCAGGACTAGTGCTTATTTGAGAAGATGATGACTCAAAAAGTAAAATAAGGTAAAAGTAAATAGATAGGCCCTTCAAAGAGGGAAGCAAGGATTTGTAGAGGAACGAGAGCTCGAAGGTTAAATCAGAGATAAATATAATTTTGGGAGGTATACCTTTCCTGTCAAAGTTACGGCCAAGAGTTGTCAATATCTTCCATGCTAAACACATTAGCGGCGGTTCCCAAGCGATAAAAGTAAAGTTTACCCCCCTCCACTAACAAACACAAGCCATGGCTAGCTGAATGCTCTGGTGCCCTCCATAAAAACAACAGTCTGGGGAGTTTTTTATTTTTATTGTAATTTTAATTATGGGACGGGGCATCCCGATTACTAGCCCCTCTGGTGCAACTCATCATGAGAATAACCCACTTAGCATGGAAGATACTGACCACCCCATGTCGCTCCATGAGCGGTACGAGCACACAAAATAGATGTTCATCTGAATTTTTAGAGGTGGCACATGCAAATTTACTTGGAATGGCAGGGTAATACCGCATATGGGTAGATATAGTGAACTCATCTGGAATAACTTTGGTTTAAGAATTTTGATGCACAAGTAGTATTCCCGCTTAGTACATGCAAAGGCTAGCAAATAGGTTGAGAAACGATTAGCTAAAGAGCGAAAATGGTCATAATCATGCATTATGAATAATTAACATTGAATACTAGCATGAGTAGGATGTAAACACCATGGAAATAAATGTCGTGGAGGCTATGTTGGTTTTGAATCAACTACATGTGTGATCATGTGCCAAGTCAAGTCACTTGAAACATTCAGAGGAGGATACCATATCATCATACTACATCACAACCATTTTAATGCATGTTGACACCTAAGATAAATCATTATCCACTCCTAGCTACTTAAGCATGGCATGAGAAACTATAATCTCTAATTGTCATTGTAAACATGTTTAATCATAATGTGCTGAATCATGGATACTGAGTTAAACATATTTACAAAAACAAAAATAAGTTGAGTTCATACCATCTTTTCCTGCCATAGTTACTTCATCAAATATCGTCATTATTGCCTTTCACTTGCACGACCGAATGATATGAAAATAATAATAGTGCAAGAGTGTTGTGGACTAAGCTAGAATCTGCAACATTTTATTTTAAGGAGAAGACAAAATAATATGGGCTCTTTGTCAGATGATCAATAATGCATATGAGTGCCACGCAATATTTTCATCATGATCTTATCCTTAGTACGACTCAATGAAACAAAAGAAAAGAATTTCAAAGAAACACACTGAAATATTTTTGGAGTTTTTGTTTTTTCTTGAAGAAAGCAAATTAAAGAAAGAAAAACATAAACGATAAAAAGTATTTACACGAGAAAGCTCCCAACAAGCAAAGGAAGAAATTGGAAATCTTTTTGGGTTTTATTTTTAATACTGCAACTAATTTAGACTAGAGAGAAAAACCGAAAAGAAGAGAGAAATATTTTCAGATTTTCTCAAAGTTTTTCAAACACACAAGAAGAAAGCAAGAAAGTAAACTAGCATGGATAACACAATGAAATAGGATGGACACCGACAACTGAAATGAAATGTGTGAACATGAATGTAATGTCGGTGGAAATATGTACTCCTCCAAGCTTAGGCTTTCGCCTAGCTTGGTGATCACCAACCCTGGCTTGGATAATAGTAAAAGTGATAGCTCGTGGAGGCTCTGGGCGCAGCCTCCTCAGTTCAACAGGCAGCTTCCACTGTTGCATTGTACTCACATGCCTCTCTCTTGTAAATGTAATACCTTCCTTTCCCCTAGTAATCAAAGAGAGCGGGTGCAGGCAAAGTAACAGATACAATAGGGTTTTTTTTATTGAACATCAAGTTGTAATTGTAATTCGTGGCACCATACTTATTGAACTTATGACACTGCATCGCATTAAAGTCTAGATATCTAGTGGGTAAAATAGGATCATTAGGCAATGGTGAAACTCTTAGCCTTGCAGCTAAGCGGGAGACATAAATTCCTCCGTATAAATGACCACTATCAGCATTATGTTGCAGCCCCTATGCAACAATTGCTCCAAGATTATATCGTTTATTGCCCGTTAAAGAAGTGTGTATAAGGCTTAAATCTGAGGCACAGAGTGTATTGTAGTCTTGCTTACCCGCGACACATTTGCCATTAAAGAGTGCAAAGTAATGGATAGAGGGAAATTGTATACTTTTATTCTATCTTGTGCAACTCCCCTATCCCCACCACAACAGAGACTGCTCAGGAACATCTCATAGTTAGATTTTGGCGGTTCATCTAGTGAACCCCAATATGGAATTTTGCATGCATCATAGAATTCTTCTAAGGTAATACTATTGGTTTTATCATAAAGGCAAAAATAGACTCTAAATTCACGAGGATGATACTTAAACTTTTTGGTGAATGATTCAGTAAGGTTGTAATGCTGAGTGCACTTATCTCTGATCAAGGGTGGTAGCTCAGTATTGTGAACATACTAATCAAATTCTTATTTAATACATGCGCCTATCATGAACTCGTCACACGGCCATAGGCATGATCTGGTGTCAGTATCCCACACCAAGCTTGCCCTTGGTTCAACATAGGCTTGTCGTATCGAACTCTCACTCGATGATGCCTCCGAGGACGTCCACCTCGAAGAACTCTTCCTAAAGAGGTGTATTTTATTTGCGAACAGTTTTTGAAATTTTTGGGTCACAAAAATGATATCAATAAAACTTCACAAGATTGATAGTAACTACTCATAGGGATTCCTAGAGGCTATATCAAGCATTCAAACTACTTGGGACTCAAAGAATTTGACACACAAGCTCATTTACAGCAGCACCAAGAGTAGCTAATTACTCAAAATATAAACCACTAGAACAAAAACTAATTGGAGCAATGGATGAGTCACATACCAAGTAGGAATCCCCAAAAACAGTTTTGAAAATGGAGCTCCAAACAAAGAGATCGAAATTCGCGAGTTTGAGAGCAAGAACACGAGAGAGAGAGAGAGAGGGAGAGAGAGCTACATAGATTTTTTTGGAGGTAGGTGATGAAGTGAGCTAAAGGGATAACAGAATACAAAAAACCCATTAATAACAAAATAAGGTTGTGCTCACTAAATAATCCATTAATAAGGTTGATCAAGTATTATTAACAACCACTTTCGATTAGCATGAACCTGAAGAACTTTCGTAAAACACTAAGTTACCTCAACGAGAATATGCATATCCCCAAAAATAAGTATTTCATATATCTTTTTGGCAGTAGGAAGGGGAAGTTGAAAGCTTCCAATAATAATTGTCAGAGCCTTTTCAATAACATTAATACCATTCACTTGAAATTGTTTCTTCGGAAAGTGCATCGTATGCTCATTACCATTGATATGAAAAGTGACCTTGCTTTTGTTGCAATCAATAACAGCCCCTGCAGTGTTCAAGAAGGGTCTACTAAGGATAGTCGATGTGTTATCGTCCTCGGGCATCTCAAGTATAACAAAGTCTGTCAAGATAGTAACATTTGCAACTACAACGGGCACATCCTCACAGATACCGACAGGTGTGGCAGTTGATTTGTCAGCCGTTTGCAATGATATTTCATTAGGTGTGAGTTTATTCAAATCAAGTCTTTTGTATAAAGAGAAAGGCATAACACTAACATGAGCTCTCAAATCACATAAGACAGCTTTGACATAATTTCTTTTAATGGAGCATGGTATAGTTGGTATTCCTGGATCTCCTAATTTCTTAGGTACTCCATCCGTAAAAGAGTAGTTTGCAAGCATGATGGAGATTTCAGCTTCAGGTATTTTTCTTTTATTAGTGACAATATCTTTCATATATTTAGCATAAGCGACCATCTTTAAAATATCTGTCAAACAAGTACGCAAAACGACTGGCCTAAGCATTTCAGCAAAGCATTCAAATTCTTCCTCATCTTTTTTCTTAGATGGTTTAGGTGGAAAAGGCATGGGTTTCTGAACCCATGGTTCTCTTTCTTTACCATGTTTTCTAGCAACAAAATCTCTCTTATCATAATGTTTATTTTTAGAAGGTGGGTTATCAAGATCGACAACAGGTTCAATTTCAACATCATTGTCTGGTTGAGAATCTATATGAACATCATCGTTGTCATTCTCATTATCACTAGGTAAATGCTCATTACCAGATTGTGTTTCAGCATCAGAAATAGAAACATCATTATCATCGTCAGAAGGTTTTTCTACCTCGGGTTCACTATAAGTATGCAAAGTTCTACCATTTTCTTTTTCTTCTTCTTTTTAGATGGACTAGGTGCATCAGTATTAATTCTTTGAGAGTCTTGTTCAACTCTTTTAGGGTGTCCCTCGGGATAAAGTGGCTCCTGAGTCATTTTACCTCCCCTAGTCATTACTCTAATAACATGATCATTCGTATTATTATTCATTTCGTTGAGTAACTCACTTTGAGATTTGGCAACTTGTTCTAATTGTGTCTAAACCATATAAGCATGTTTTCCTAGTCCTTTAACGTCATTAGTGATTATGAATAACGAGTCACTCAAGCGAGCAATCATATGAGAATTTTTCTTTAATTGTTTCATAACATAGGCATTGAAATGATCTTGGTTCATAATGTAATTGTCAAATTCATACAAGCATTGACTAGGATGTTTATTATAAGGAATATCACCTTCGTCAAACTTTAAAAGAGAATTTACCTCTACCACTCATGGTGGTGTGTCAAGGCCATGTATTTCTTCAATAGGTGGTAAATTTTTAACATCCTCGGCTTTAATACCTTTTTACTTCATACATTTCTTTGCCTCTTGCATATCTTCAAGACTGAGAAATAAAATACCCCTCTTCTTCGGAGTGGGTTTAGGAAGTGGTTTAGGAAGTGTCCAATCATCATAATTCTTCAATATATTATTCAATAGTTCCCAACTTGTTCAACAGTTTGTTCCTTGAAAACGCAACCAAGACAACTATCTGGATAGTCCCTAGAAGCCTTGGTTAGTCCATTATAGAAGATATTAAGTATTTCATTTTTCTTAAGAGGATGATTAGGCAAAGCATTAAGTAATTGGAGAAGCCTGTGGGAGACTCTCTTCTTCAGTTTGCTCAAAGTTGAATATTTCCTGTAAGGCAGCGTGTTTCTTATGAGCAGGAAAATATTTCTCGAAGAAGTAACAAATCATATCCTGGGGACTACGCACACAACCAGGAGCAAGAGTATTATAACATAACTTATTATCACCCTTTAATGAGAAAGGAAATCACTTGAGAATATAGTAATAACAAATTTTTTCCTCATGAGAAAATAGGGTGGCTATATCATTTAATTTAGTAAGATGTGCCACAACAGTTTCAGTTTCATAGCCATGGAAAGGATTAGATTCAACCAAAGTAATAAACTCTGGGTAGATAGAGAATTCATAATCCTTATCAGTAATAAAGATAGGTGAAGTTGCAAACTTAGGATCATATTTCATTCTAGCATTCGAAGATTTTTCTTTCAACTTGCATAGCAGCTTCTTAAGATCATCTCTATCTTTACAAGCAAGAAATTCCTTAGCTACCTCTCTATCCATAACATAACCCTCAGGTATCTCAGGCAATTCATATCTAGGGGGGCTATGTCTATTAGGTATTTCATAATTTTCAGTTTCAACAATTTCATCAGTTTCAACATTCTCAATATCATTAGCTTTAGCAAGTTATTTATCAGGAAATTCACCTAGTGGCATAGTCTTCTCAAGCAACATACTAGCATTGGATATCCACCAGGCCATCCATGGGCTTAGACCAACTTAGGCCAAAAGCCTAAGCTTGGGGGAGTACGTATTTCTCACCGACATTCATGTTCACACACTCTTTTTAGTTGTCGGTGTTCATACTCTTTCATTGTATTATCCATGTTAATTTATTTCTTTTTCTCGCTTTCTTCTTGTGTGTTTGATAAACCTTAAGAAAAACAAAAAAAATAGTTGTATTTAGTTTCCTTTCTATGCATGCTTAGTAGTAGTATTAAAAGAAAACCCAAAAAGATTTCTCGTTCTTCTTTTGCTTGTTGGGAGCTTTCCCGTGTAAATAGTTTTTCTCGTTCTTGTTTTACTTCTGATAGTGTCCTGGACTAGGGGGTACTCACCACGTCGTCTCCCAGTCAGTTAGATTGGGCCGAGGACCCCATGGTCGTATACTCATGGGCCAGTTCGGACTACTGCCGCATACAAGGAAGATTCCACAAGACTTGGTGGTCAAGACAAGGACTCCTCCCCCACCGGCGTATTCGGCTAGGACTCTTGTTATCCTAGGCCTCTGGTGCATTATATAAACTAGGGCCAGGCTAGTCAATAGAGAGAATAACAATCATACCATAGGCTAGCTTCTAGGGTTTAGCCTCTTCGATCTCGTGGTAGATCAGCTCTTGTAATACTCATATCATCAAGACCAATCAAGCAGGAAGTAGGGTATTACCTCCATCGAGAGGGCCCGAACCTGGATAAATATTGTGTCCCCCGCCTCCTGTTACCATCCGCCTTAAACGCATAGTTCGGGACCCCCTACCCGAGATCCGCCGGCTTTGACACTGACATTGGTGCTTTCATTGAGAGTTCCGATGTGTGATCGGCAAAAGGATCGATGGCTCATCTACAGATTGACTGCGACGTCAACATCTTCGTCACCGGCTCGACTGGTCACCTTGGCTTGACCGAGGACTGTGCCCTGCCTCTGATCGTCATGTTTGGACGAGGGACTTCATCAACACCAACTCCGATCTCTATCAAGATCATGGAGGAATCGTCCATGGAGCTCGGGGGCTCAACGTCAACATTGCCCTCGGGCGACCGTGCTGTTTTTCTGGACAGCGAACGCGTATCCGCCGCCACCGCCTCCTCGAGTGTCGTTTTAATGATTGCTTCGGTGGAATTGTGACGAATCGAGTCTACAACAACTCTGAAAAATTTCGTCGAGTTCCGATGGAGGAATCTGTGACAATCTACGATATACCGGAACCCTGTCAAAACCAGACGGGAATCTGGACGAGTTTAGGGCGTGGTCTCCAGAGCCCAGCTCGGACGTCCTTTGGAAGATCTAACCGTTCATCTGCTGCGTAATTCCCATATCTACCACCCCTAAAAATTTCAGCTCGATCCGACCGTCCAAACTCCGGGAACCTTCCGATTAGTGCATCACTTTTCAGATCTGTTTCCTGCGCGAATACGGATCCGACTCGAATTCATGTTTCTTTATGAACGTGATATTTGACAACCTTTTTAAAAAGAATTTTCTTCAAAAGTATTGTGCGTTGTTTTTAACACGTACCCATAAAATTTTAATCCTCTTCTGAGATAATCTTCGCCATCACGCTGGTGTCAAACCAGTCCAGCAATATAGCTCCATGACTGCCGACCTACGCTAGACATGTCGTCGCTTTTAAAGCCGAACTCAACTTCTTCGGATCCTCACCTAGGCGAGCCGAATAAGAGTTCGGAATCACCAAGGATAAATCATCACCAACATCACCGTCCCACGGATTACACGGAGCAGGCACACCGGCATCGCCGCATGATCACTTCATCAAACCAGCATTGGCTGCGTCACAAGTTACGACCTGGGTCGGCATGGCTGCACTGTTGCTTCTTCGAGCCAATGTCCATCACACCAAACTACTTAAACACCTCGGCTGACATGGCGGCTACAACAACTCCTCACCGGCCTGCTCCGTCACCTCGGCTAGACCGGGGACTTGGCTATTTCTTCATCAACATACTCCGGTGACTTCGGCGTCACCAGCAGACCAACTTCATCACGTTAGCTGGACCGAGGGCTTCACCTTGGCAAGCCAACTTTTGCCAGCATCACCAGGCCATCGCTTTATCGCCATCAGGCAATGGGTGTGCATATCGATTCCCGATTTTGGGAGTTGCTTTTCTTCAGAATAATACAACAAATAAACCAGATGCTATTAATCCTAACAAATTTTGCTTGTTGGGTTTATTTTTCTTAAGGAATTATTACTCTGGTTTGTTCCATCATCTGTACACAGGTCTATCAAATGGCGGCCACATTAAAAACGGTCGCATGGTGGTTCAATCAGTTTCCATACATAGTTCGGCGAACGCCGCATCTGGAGCCCGGACCGCCCTGCAAATTCAGGCTTTATCACGCCTTCACTGCGTCACGCTGACGCCCTGCATCGACATTGGCTTTGGCGCCAGGCCACATTTCTTTAAATAAATTATTTTTGTGTAAAGCAATTATGCAAGGATTATATATATATATTATTATTTCCTAGACCACACTGTTTTATGTGTGCAGGTAATCGATTTTGACTGCATTAGGTGGTCACTACTTCGGAGTGCCGAACTCCTTGCTCGGACACCTATGGCCTGGGGGCTGGGACCTCGTCCATGCCGAGGACTGCGAACCTTGTCGGATCTGTCACAGATCAATGGGCGTCTTCGTCCCGCCACAAGCCTGAATCGCGTCATCAACACCGAGCACGTTAACCAGCTAAGTTGCTTTCATGCTAAAAAACTTTCAGTTTTAAATTTTGTTTGGTTCGACCAAGCATTATACTTTTCGGCACAAAGTTGTTTGTGACAAAGTTCCTTGTCAAAACTTTGTTTGTGATGCGCATATTCAAATACCCCATTTATTTGGGGGCTCCCTCGATGGAGTTTTTCCTCTTGCATATGATTATACTTGTACGGCTTCGTTCCTTGTTCGTGTATTACGCCACAATATGCACCATATTGACCTAAGCGATTTGCAAGCTGGGTTGCCTGGCTCCTGTGCTTACCCCTACGTTCCCGATTGTTCGGATAGGGAGTAAAGGGAGCACCTCTGCGATTGTCACGACCGGGTCATCCGAGCTCTGACCTCAGACTGGGTGAAGCCGAAAGCTAGCGCTCTTATTGTTTTCAATCATGGTCGGCACACAACGGAACTCATGGGTAAAAAAAATCTATTGCACAAGTCTCATAGTAATAATGAGCACCGAAGGAAGGTATCGGTGGGGGTACTATTTTTTCGAAGATGCTTCTTACACTTCGTCAGTAATATAGCATAAGTTCCCTCAGCACGCTTTGTCTGTTACAGCCTTATGGCCTGATTGCCTGGTCATCGGAAACACCATCGATACTCTCGACAGGTGTACATGACACTTTTTGTCCCTTGGCCGTAGAGGGAGAAGCCGACGGTCGGTTAAGACGCATTTAAAGTTCGGGTGAACACAGATATGATATAAGTACTTCGGTACATATAATCATTATACATAAAATTCTTTTACCCAAGTCACTTGGGGGCTCTTAAAATTTATATGAGCTGTTTTATAGTAAATGTGTTTTCTTATTGGTCGTTGCAAAGTCTTTTTCTACCGCTCCTTTTTCGACTCGAGTTTATGGCAATAGCCGGATAGCCTGTCTTCTCTCTGAAAGCCGCTTGAGTTTAGTTTGCTGAACTGACCTCGGAGAAGTACTCCACCTTTGGGATAAGGAGCTTGAAGCCGTAGGCTGACCCACGTGAAGTCTTGAGATCGGATGTGTCATGTTAAAGCACGACAGAAGCACAATTTTTTTCCCAATTTTCGGATTGGCACCGGACACTTGATCTTGTTCGGACGTCAAGTTTTTACTGACGTTTTTTGGTTTTCCAAGCTTATGACACTTTCAAACTATTTGTGTGTTTCCAGCACAAGTCTCGCAGTGCAACGCCGGACACCTTTAGAGATTCAGCAAAAACATTCTCGGATATTGCTATATATGCGTCGGTTTTGAATTGTGTCTTCGGTCAATAGTTGGGTTGCCCGGCTCCTACGCTTGCCTCCTACGTTCCACTTTGTTCGGCTAGGTGTGCAAAGGGAGAACCACTGCGATTGTGCTTCCAGCTCACATGGTTAAGCACCTCAGTGGAGAAAGCCGAAAACTGACTGTCACAATAAGCGTAAACTGGTCAGCGATCTGATGACTGTGTTAAATGACGGGCCATTCATAACATTGGCCGAAGTGTTTACGGCTTGACCTCGACTGTCGCCGAACACTACCGGGGGCTAGTAACTGGCCTCCCAAACTAAATCCTCAATATTTTGCTCTTACATTAGAGCTGAGGTTTCATGATTATGCTTAGCATAACAACCCAAAGAAAGGAACCGATAGCAGGACTATTTTCTTTGGAAGACATTTCTTATGTTAAACAGTAATATAACATATCTCTTTGCATACCTTTGTTTATAAAACCGTATGGCCAGATTGCCTTATTTGTCGTAAATCTTTGCCCTCATAAAGGCTTTATAAAGTATGACAAACACTCCTTGGGTACTGGCCGAGGAGGTGGAAGCTTATGGTCGGTCAACAAAGTTTTGTACAATGCGGATCCGAGCATTAATGACGTAAAGTACTTGGATACATAGAGTCATTACACATAATTTGTGATTTTACTATGGATATAGATCCTTAATTCGGCCACCCGTGCCCGCATTAAGGCTCGGGGGCTACTGGGCTCCGGGCTTATTATTTACAAATATTAAAGGGGCACATCGATCCCCTGATATGGTCTTGCCACCCGACCAGTGTCTCGGGGGCTACTGCATTGCCTGTCCAATGCAGAAAATTTTAAGTGCAATACAGTTTCCGAGGAGATTTTGATCCTCAGATTGGTCGGCCGCACCCAACCTGAGTCTCGAGGACTGAGCACGTCGCTTTTTGTGCCCCAAAGTATTCTGCCGAGCTAGGACTTGATCCTCAGGCCGATTTTGCAAATCAACCTGAGTCTCAGCAGCTACTGGGATCAATGGTCTTACATCATCCTTCAGGTGCATCTCGGGTTTTAGAGCGATACACACCTCGAGGGCTACTGGCTATATATCTCGGCAGAGAATAAATTGCACCAATCAAAAATATTGACAAAAAATTGACCCACAGTCGGGGTGGTGCACCACCTCGGAAGCAGTCCGGCATAAAGCTCAAGCGCGAGTGGCTGGCTCCATAGAGGGCATTTTTGGCATTAAGCTCGGCTAAACTCCTTGGACTTTTTTGAACCAAGGTGATATGACACCTCGGATATAGTCCGGCGTTGGAGCCTGGATACAGTCCGGCGTTGGAGTTTGGACATAGTCCGACGTTGGAGCTCGGATACATTCCGGCGTTGGAGCTCGGAAAGCGGTCCAGCGTTGGTGCTCGGCTGCAAAAGATACCTCGAATGCAGTCCGGTGTTGGAGCTCGGACACAAGAGGACGCTGCTGCCCGGGAACAACTTCAAACCCGAGGTGTGGCATAAAAATAACAAGGCATTGATAAAGACCGAAGACTTAAAGGGCTCCTCGGATACCCGACGTGTGAGATCTTCAGATTTAGCTCGGCAATCCTCAAGATAGAAGATGGGAAGATTTGTTGAACTAGTTTTCAAGACCAACGACCGAAGACAGAGAATAGTTTGGAATAACCGAGGAGCGTCCCCAAGTTGAAGACTGGTTCAGGGGGCTACTGACAGTGTCCTGGACTAGGGGGTACTCACCACGTCGTCTCCTGGTCAGTTAGATTGGGCCGAGGACCCCATGGCCGTATACTCATGGGCCAGTTCGGACTGCTGCCGCATACAAGGAAGATTCCACAAGACTTGGTGGTCAATACAAGGACTCCTCCCCCACCGGCGTATTCGGCTAGGACTCTTGTTATCCTAGGCCTCTAGTGCATTATATAAACCAGGGTCAGGCTAGTCGATAGAGAGAACAACAATCATACCATAGGCTAGCTTCTAGGGTTTAGCCTCTCCGATCTCGTGGTAGATCAGATCTTGTAATACTCATATCATCAAGATCATTCAAGCAGGAAGTAGGGTATTACCTCCATCGAGAGGGCCCGGACCTGGGTAAACATTGTGTCCCCCGCCTCCTGGTACCATCTGCCTTAGACGCACAATTCGAGACCCCCTGCCCGAGATCCGTCGGTTTTGACACCGACAACTTCCTTCAGAAAAACAAAAACTCCAAAAATATTTCAGTGTGTTTCTCCGAATTTCTTTTCTTTTCTTTGGGGGTCAAGAGGAGAAGACCACGATGAAAATGTTGAGTGGCTCTCATATGCATTATTGTTGATCTAACAAAGAGCCGATATTACCTTGTCTTCTCCTTTGAATAAATGTTTGCAGATTCCAGCTTAGTCCAATGCACAAGCACTCTTATTATTATCTAGACCGTTCAGTCATGCAAGTGAAAGGCAATAATGACGACATGTGATGAAATGATTGAGATGGGGAAAAGCTGGTATGAACTCGACCTATCTTGTTTTTGTAAATATGATTAGTTCATCGTTCCTGATTTAGCTTATTATGAATGAAACATGTTTGCAATGACAATTGGAGATTATAGTTACTCATGCCATGCTTAATTAGCTAGGAGTTTATAATGGTTTACCTTGCATGCCAACATGGAAATTAAAATGGTTGTGATGTAGTATGATAGGATGGTATCCTCCTTTGAATGATTCGAGTGGCTTGACCTGGCACACATGTTCACGCATGTAGTTGAAACAAAATCAACATAGCCTCTACGATATTTATGTTCATGGTGATTTATATCCTACTCATGCTTGCATTCAATGTTGGTTAATCTCAATGCATGTTTATGACTGTTGTCGCTCAATAGTTGGTTGCTTCCTAGTATTTTTCTAGCCTTCACTTGTACTAAGCGGGAATGATGCTTGTGCATCCACTTCTATAAACCCCAAAGTTGTTCCATATGAGTCCATCATACCTTCCTATATGTGGTATTTACTTGCCATTCCAAGTAACTTTGCATGTGCCAAACTCTAAACCTTCAAATGATAATCTGTTGTGTATGCTCGAATAGCTAATGTATCAACTAGGGTTGTCAATATCTTCCATGCTTGGTGGGTTATTCTCACGATGAGTGGACTCCGCTCATCATTCACGAGAAAATGACTGGTAACTGGGATGCCCAGTCCCATGATCAAATCAAATCAAAATAATTGCAAAGAAAACTCCCCTGAGACTGTTGTTAGTTGGACGGTACCCGTTGTTTCGGACCAGCCGTGGAGTGTGCTTGTTGGTGCTGGGGGAGTATAAACTTTACCATTCCGTTTGGGAACCGCCTATAATGTATCTAGTATGGAAGATACCGAGATCTCTTGGTTGTTATGTTGACAATGAAAGCATGCCGCTCAAAAAATTATTTATCTCTATTTCAAAACTCGAGCTCCGTCACCTCAGCAAATACCTGCTTCCCTCCGCGAAGGGCCTATCTATTTACTTTTATTGTTGAGTCACCATCCTCTTATAAAAAGCACCAGTTAGAGAGCACCACTGTCATTTGTATGTGTTGGTAATTTATATTGAGTATGACTGGATCTCTTTTACCATGAATTACAATGTCTTGTCAGTCCTTGATCTTCACGGGTGCTCTGCATTTATGTTTTGCGGTCTCAGAAAGGGCTCGCGAGATACCATCTTATTATAATATCATGATTGTTTTGAGAAAGTGTTGTCATCCGAGATTTATTATTATTGCTCGCTAGTTGATTATGGCATTGATATGAGTAAATGTGAGACCTAAATGTTATTGTGAATATGGTTAGTTCATAATCTATGCTGAAAACTTGAATGCTGGCTTTACATATTTGCAACAACAAGATCAAACAGAGTTTGTAAAAGTTTTTCTTTATCACTTTCAGTTTGTCAACTGAATTGCTTGAGGACAAGCAATGAGTTAAGCTTAGGGGAGTTGATACATCTCCGTCGTATCTACTTTTCCAAACTCTTTTGCCCTTGTTTTGGACTCTAACTTGCACGATTTGAATGAAATTAACTCGGACTGACGTTGTTTTTAGCATAATTGCTATGGTGTTATTTTTGTGCATAAATAAAAGTTCACGGAATGACCTGAAACTTCACGGAGATCAGTTTTGGAATTAGTAAAAAATACTAGCGAAAGAATCAAGTGAAGGGGGCCCACACCCTAGCCACAAGGGCGGGGGACGCACCCACCCCCTGGGCGCGCCACCCGTCCTTGTGGGCCCCCTGGACCTTGATACATCCATTTTGCATCATGTTTTCTTACTGTTATTTTTAATGTTTTTATCCATAATAATGCTTTTTGGTGTAATTCTAATGCCTTTTCTCTCATAATATGCAAGAGGGAGAATTCTGGCAGCGGGAAATCTGGACCTGGAAAAGCTACGTCAGGCCACCTATTCTGCACAACTCCAAACAAGCTGAAACTTCACGGAGATTTTTTATCAAATATATGAGGAATATTGGAGCAAATAACTACCAGAGGGTGCCCACCAGGTTGGGCGCGCCAAGGAGCCCAGGCACGTCCTGGTGGGTTGTGCTCACCTAGGCCCACCTCCAGTGCCCATCTTCTGGTATATAAGTCATTTTCACCTAGAAAAAAAATAAGGAGAGGACTTTTGGGACGGAGCGCCGTCGTCTCGAGGCGGAACTTGGGCAGGAGCCCTTTTGCCCTCCGGCGGAGCAATTCCGCCAGGGGAACTTCCCTCTCGGAGGGGGAAATCATCGTCATCATCATCACCAACAACTCTCCCGTCTTGGGGAGGACAATCTCCATCAACATCTTCAACAGCACCATCTCCTCTCAAACCCTAGTTAATCTCTTGTGTTCAATCTTGTTACCGGAACTATATATTGGTGCTTGTGGGCGACTAGTAGTGTTGATTACATCTTGTAGTTGATTACTATATGGTTTATTTGGTGGAAGATTATGTGTTCAAATCCAATATGCTATTTAATACCCCTCTGATCCTGAGCATGATTATCATTTGTGAGTAGTTACTTTTGTTCTTGAGGTCATGGGAGAAATCATGTTGCAAGTAATCATGTGAACTTGATATGTTTTCAATATTTTGATAGTATGTATGTTGTGATTCCCTTAGTGGTGTCATGTGAACGTCGACTACATGACACTTCACCATATTTGGGCCTAAGGGAATGCATTGTGGAGTAGCAATTAGATGATGGGTTGCAAGAGTGACAGAAGCTTAAACCCTAGTTTATGCGCTATTCCGTAAGGGACCGATTGGATCCAAAAGTTCAATGCTATGGTTAGAATTTATTCTTAATACTTTTCTCGTAGTTGCGGATGCTTGCGGGAGGGTTAATCATAAGTAGGAGGTTTGTTCAAGTAAGAACAACACATAAGCACCGGTCCACCCACATATCAAATTATCAAAGTACCGAACATGGATTAAGCTAACATGATGAAAGTGACTAGATGAAAATCCCGTGTACCCTCAAGAACGCTTTGCTTATCATATGTAACCGTTTTGGCCTTTCCTTTGCCTCAAAAGGATTGGGATACCTTGCGTAACTTTTGTTACTACTATCGTTACATGCCCGTTACAAATTATCTTGATATCAAACTACTCTGCTACTTACAATTTCAGCACTTGCACACATTACCTTGCTGAAAACCACTTGTCATTTCCTTATGCTCCTCATTGGGTTCGACACTCTTACTTATTGAAAAGAGCTACAATTGATCCCCTATACTTGCAGGTCATCAAGGCTATTTTCTGATGCCGTTGCTGGGGAGTGAAGCGCCTTTGGTAAGTGGAATTTGGTAAGGAAACATTTATATAGTGTGCTGAAATTTATTATCACTTATTACTATGGAATACAATCCTTTGAGGGGTTTGTTCGGGGTATCTTCACCACGACCGGAACCACAATTAGCTACCCCTCAACCTACTGCACCTACTAAAAATATTGAATATGAAATTCATTCGGGTATGATAGAACAATTGCTAGCTAATCCTTATGTAGGAGATGGAACCGAACATCCTGATATGCACTTGATATATGTAGAACTAATTTGTGGATTGTTCAAGCGCAGGTTTACCCAGAGATGAAGTTATGAAGAAGGTTTTCCCTTTATCTTTGAAGGGAAAAGCATTGGCATGGTATAGGCTATGCGATGATATTGGATCTTGGAATTGGAATCGTTTGAAATTGGAGTTCCACCAAAAAAATTATCATATGCATCTAGTTCATCATAATCGGAATTATATATATAATTTTTGGCCTCGTGAAGGAGAAAGTATCGCTCTACCTTGGGGGGGGGCTTAATTAAATGTTATATTCATGCCCCAATCATGAGCTTTCAATAGAAATTGTTATCCAAAAATTTTATGCTCGGCTTTCTCGTAATGATCAAACCATGCTCGATACCTCTTGTGCTCGTTCTTTTATGAAGAAGACTATTGAATTCCGTTGGGATCTTTTGGAAAGAATCAAAAGCAATTCTGAAGATTGGGAACTCGACAAAGGTAAAGAGTCAGGTATTAAACTTAAGTATGATTGTGTTAAATCTTTTATGGATACTGATGCTTTTCAAAAGTTTAGCACTAAATATGGACTTGACTCTGAGATAGTAGTCTCCTTTTGTGTATCATTTGCTACTCATGTTGATCTTCCTAAAGAGAAGTGGTTTAAATATCACCTACCTATTAAAGAAGAAATCAAAGAACCGGTACCAGTTAAAGAAGAAACTATACTTTACAATGTTGATCCAGTCGTTCCTTCAGCTGATATTGAGAAACCACCTTTCCCTGTTAGGGTAAAGGAACATGCTAAAAAGTTTCAACTATGGTCAACAAAAGCTATATTAGAACACCTAGACCTGATGAACAAATTAAAGTAGAACCTAGTATTGCTATGGTTAAAGATCTCTTGGAAGAAGATATGGATGTGCATGTTATTTACTTTTGTGAAGAAACTGCTAGAATTGCCAAACCTGATAAAAAGGATAAACATAGACATGTTGTTGGCATGCCTGTCATCTCAGTTAAAATAGGATATCACTGTTATCATGGTTTATGTGACATAGGTGCTAGTGTGAGTGCTATTCCTTACACCTTATATCAAGAAATTATGAAAGACATAGCACCCGCAGAGATAGAAGACATAGATGTTACTATTGAACTTGCTAATAGAGACACTATATCACCAATTGGGATTGTTAGAGATGTTGAAGTCTTGTGTGGGAAAATAAAATACCCTACTAATTTTCTTGTTCTTGATTCCCCACAAGATGACTTTTGTCCCATTATCTTTGGTAGACCTTTCTTGAACACCGCTAATGCTAAGATAGATTGTGAGAAACAAACTGTCGGTGTTAGTTTTGGTGATGAGTCTCATGAGTTTAATTTCTCCAAGTTTAGTAGAAAGCTTCATGAAAAAAAATTTGCCTAGTAAGGATGAATTAATTGGTGTTGCTTCTATTGTTGTACCACCTACTGATCCTTTACAACAATATTTGCTAGACCATGAAAATGATTTACATATGCATGAAAGAAATGAAATAGATAAGATTTTATTTGAACAACATCCTCTACTTAAACACAATTTGCCCATTGAAACTCTAGGAGGTCCTCCTCCACCTAAAGGTGATCCAGTGTTTGAATTAAAAAAGTACCCAGACACTTTGAAATATGCTTATCTTGATGAAAAGAAGATATATCCTGTTATTATCAGTGCTAACCTTTCAGAACATGAAGAAGAAAGATTATTGAAAGTTTTAAGGAAGCACCGAGTTGCTATTGGATATACTCTTGATGATTTAAAGGGCATTAGTCCCACTCTATGCCAGCACAAAATTAATATGGAACCTGATGCTAAACCCGTTGTTGATCACCAACGTCGGTTAAACCCGAAGATGAAAGAAGTGGTAAGAACGGAAATATTAAAACTTCTGGAAGTAGGTATAATCTATCCTACAGCTGATAGTAGATGGGTAAGTCCTGTTCATTGTGTCCCTAAGAAAGGAGGTATAACTATTGTTCCTAGTGATGAGAATGAACTTATTCCACAAAAAATTGTTACAGGTTATAGAATGGTAATTGATTTTAGAAAATTAAACAAAGCAACTAGAAAAGATCATTACCCTCTGCCTTTTATTGATCAAATGCTTGAAAGATTATCTAAGCACACACACATTTGCTTCCTTGATGGATATTATGGTTCTTCACAAATACCTGTTTCTCAATCTGATCAATAAAAGACCACTTTTACTTGTCCCTTTGGAAATTATGCTTATAGACGTATACCTTTCGGTTTATGTAATGCACCTGCTACCTTTCAAAGATGTATGACTGCTATATTCTCTGACTTTTGTGAAAAGATTGTTGAGGTTTTCATGGATGACTTCTCTGTTTATGGGAAGTCTTTTGATGATCGTTTAAGCAATCTTGATCGAGTTTTGTAGAGATGTGAACAAACAAATGTTGTCTTGAATTGGGAGAAGTGCCACTTTATGGTTAATGAAGGCATTGTCTTGGGTCATAAAATTTCTGAAAGAGGTATTGAAGTGGACAAAGCTAAGGTTGATGCATTTGATAAAACGCCATGTCCTAAAGATATAAAAGGTATTCGTAGTTTCTTAGGTCATGCTGGTTTCTATAGGAGATTTATCAAAGACTTTTCTAAAATTTCTAGGCCTCTTACGAATCTTTTGCAAAAGGATATTCCTTTTGTTTTTTATGATGATTGTTCAGAAGCCTTTGAAACACTCAAGAAAGCCTTAATTTCTGCACCTATTGTTCAACCACCTGATTGGAACTCGCCTTTTGAAATTATGTATGATACTAGTGATTATGTTGTTGGTGCTGTTCTAGGACAAAGAGTTGATAAGAAACTGAATGTTATTCATTATGCTAGTAAAACTCTAGATAGTGCCCAAAGAAATTATGCCACTACTGAAAAAGAATTTTTAGCAATGGTGTTTGCTTGTGATAAATTTAGACCTTATATTGTTGATTCCAAAGTAACTGTTCACACAGACCATGCTGCTATTAAATATCTTATGGAAAATAAAGATGCCAAACCTAGACTTATTCGATGGGTTCTATTGTTACAAGAATTTGATTTACATATCATTGATAGAAATGAAGCTGAAAACCCCGTAGCTAATAATTTATCTAGGCTTGAAAATGTGCCTGATGACCCACTACCTATTGATGATAGTTTTCCTAATGAGCAGTTAGCTGCAATAAATGTTGCTCATGATACTCCTTGGTATGCTGATTATGCTAATTACATTGTTGCTAAATATTTACAGCCTAGCTTTACATACCAACAAAAGAAAAAAATCTTTTATGATTTAAGACATTACTTTCGGGATGACCCACATCTTTATAAAGAAGGAGTAGATGGTGTCGTGGAATTGTCACGGCAGATGTCCTAGTGTGAGGACTTAGTCGTGAGGCCAATGCATCTATGTGGTATCTTGAGAGGGGTTGATCGGGATAAGAGACGCGAGGCAGATCAACACACAAGACAAGGATTTGGACAGCTTCGGGCCCCGAGAAACATCATCCGGTAATAGCCCTACATGTTGTTTGCGGCTAGGTCTCATTATGCTCATGAGGGAGTCGTCGCCTAAGCCGGCTCTCCTAATTGTGTCTAGCCTTAATGATTATTTCTTGTCTCTCTTGGGGTGCCCTGCCCCTCCTTATATATCTTGAAGGGGCGGGTTACATGACTAGTCCTAGTAGGATTAGGATTAATCTATTACAAGTGGAGTCCTAGTCTTGCTTCCTTTGTAAGGGAATATTCCTTATGCCTTTTCTATTAAGCTGACCCACCATAATACGAGCCGGCCTTCCATGAACCGCCCGTTGGGCCACTAGGTCTTGTCGCTCCTCTGACCCGCCTGCCGGGTTACCAATGAGTCACCAGGCCCAGCCGGGTCATGAGTGAGTGGAGAGACCGGGCGGGTCACTTCGTGAGCCGCCAAGTTAGGGCAGGTTACTAGTGAGTCGCCAAGTCCGGCCGGGTCATACTTCCGGCAGGGTCATACCATAGGGTATATCCCCGACATTAGCCCCCATTTTAATTTGGATTTATCCATGTTAAACTGATCCCGCAAAATAAACACAAGAACAAATTTGACAGTTTGTGCTCCGGGTTAAAAATTCTTGTAAGCCGGCATCTGATCATCCTTAAGTCCTGGTCATTTCCTTCTTCTGGACATTCCGGGTCAATAGACCAGCTTCATAATCAATTTGCTGACATTGGATTCTCACAAAAATATTACCAATTCATAGGCATCTCTTAACGTCTAGTAATATTACCAATTCTTTGACATTGATCACAAGATAGGACAAACTTACGAGTATCTTTGAAGAGAGTAGGCCAATAAAAACCAGATTGCAATACCTATGTGCAGTTCTATCTCCAGCGTGGTGTCCTCCATAAGCTTTGGAGTGACACTTGTGTAGGATTTGTTCCTGTTCATGCTCAGGTACACAACGTCTAATAACACCATCTACTCCTTCTTTATAAAGGTGTGGGTCATCCCAAAAGTAATGTCTCAAATCATAGAAGAACCTTTTCTTTTGCTGGTATGTGAAATTAGGTGGTATAAATTTAGCAACAATATAATTAGCATAATCAGCATACCATGGAGCAGTTCGAGAAGCATTTATGACATTTAATTGTTCATCAGGAAAGCTATCATCAATAGGTAGTTGGTCATCAAGAACATTCTCTAACCTAGACAAGTTGTGTGCAACGGGGTTCTCAGCTCCCTTTCTATCAATACTATGCAAATCAAATTCTTATAGCAAGACAACCCATCTAATAAGTCTAGGTTTAGCATCTTTCTTTTCCATAAAAATCAACAATATAAGGTCTGAACTTATCACAAGCAAATACAATTGCTAAAAATTCTTTTTCAGTAGTAGCATAATTTCTCTGGGCATTGTCTAGAGTTTTACTAGCATATTGAATAACATTTAATTTCTTATCAACTCTTTGCCCTAGAACAGCACCTGCAGCATAATCACTAGCATCACACATAATTTCAAAGGGTAAATTCCAATCAGGTGGCTGAACAATAGGTACAGAAATTAATGCTTTCTTAAGTATTTCAAATGCTTCTACACAATCATCATCAAAGACAAAAGGTATATCTTTTTGTAAGATATTAGTCAGAGGCCGAGAAATTTTTGAGAAGTCCTTAATGAACCTCCTATAAAAACCGGCATGACCAAGGAAACTTCTTATACCTTTGATGTCCTTAGGACACGACATATTTTCAATAGCATCAACTTTAGCTTTATCAACTTCAATACCTTTTTCAGAAATTTTATGCCCCAAGACAATACCTTCATTAACCATAAAGTGGCACTTCTCCCAATTCAAAACGAGATTAGTTTCTTCACATCTCTGCAAAACTCGATCAAGGTTGCTCAAGCAATCATCAAAAGAGGATCCATAAACAGAGAAATCATCCATGAAAACCTCACAAATCTTTTCACAAAAGTCAGAGAATATAGCCATCATGCATCTTTGAAAGGTAGTAGGTGCATTACATAAACCAAAAGGCATACATCTATAAGCAAAAGTACCAAAAGGGCAAGTAAAAGTGGTCTTTTCTTGATCCTCAGCTGACACATGTATTTGAGAGAAATCCGAGTAACCATCTAGAAAGCAAAAATGTGTATGTTTGGATAATCTTTCTAGCATTTGATCAATAAAAGGTAAAGGGTAATGATCTTTCTTAGTAGCCTTATTTATTTTGAGGAAATCAATTACCATCCTATAACCTGTAATAATTATTTGCGGAATCAATTAATCTTTATCATTAGGAACGACAGTGATACCTCCCTTCTTAGGGACACAATGAACATGACTTATCCACTGACTATCAGCAACGGGATAAATAATACCTACCTCAAGGAGTTTTAATATTTCCTTTCTTACCACTTCTTTCATCTTAGGATTCAACCGTCGTTGGTGATCAATAACTGGTTTGGCATCTTTCTCCAAATTTATTTTGTATTGGCATAGAGTGGGACTAATGCCCTTAAGATCATCAAGAGTATATCCAATAGCAGCACGGTGCTTCTTCAGAGTTTTCAATAATTTTTCTTCCTCCTTCTCTAAAAGGTTAGCACTAATAATACCAGGATATATCTTCTTTTCATCAAGATAAGCATATTTAAGAGTATCAGGCAATGGTTTAAGCTCAAACACGGGATCACCCTTGGGTGGAGGAGGATCCCCTAGGATTTCAACAGGCAAATTGTGTTTCAGAATGGGTCCTTGTTTAAAGAATACTTCATCTATTTCCCTTCTTTCATTCATAAACATATCATTCTCATGGTCTAACAAATATTATTCTAAAGGATCATTAGGAGGCACAACAATAGAAGCAAGACCAATAATTTCATCTTTACTAGGCAATTCTTCATCACGGGGTTGTCTATGAAATTTAGATAAATTAAACTCATGAGACATATCATCCAAACCAATAGTAACAACATCCTTTTCACAATCTATCTTAGCATTAACAGTATTCAAGAAGGGTCTACCAAATATAATGGAACAAAAGCTATCTTGTGGGGAACCAAGAACAAGAAAATCAGCAGGACATTTAGCCTTCCCACACAAGACTTCAACATCTCTAACAATCCCAATTGGTGAAATAGTATCTCTATTGGTGAGCTTAATGGTGACATCAATTTCTTCTAACTCGGCTGGTGCAATATCATGCATAATTTCTTGATATAGAGAAATAAGTATTGCACTAGCACTAGCACCCATATCACACAAGCCATGATAACAATGATCTCCTATTTTAACAGAAATAACAGGCATGCCTACAACAAGTCTATGTTTATCTTTAGCACCAGACTTAGCAATTCTAGCAGTTTCATCATAGAAATAAATAACATGCCCATCGATATTATCAGCCAAGAGATCTTTAACAATAGCAATATTATGTACAACTTTAACTTGCTCAGGAGGTGTATAAGTTCTAATATTACTTTTACGAACCACAGTTGAAGCTTTAGCATGATCCCTTATCATAATAGGAAAAGGTGGTTTCTCAACATAAGTAGTAGGAACAATAGGATCGTTATAAGTGATAGTCTTTTCCTCAACTTTAATAGGTTCAACTACTTTTACTTCTATGGGAGGATGATATTTAAACCACTTCTCCTTAGGGAGATCAATATGAGTAGCAAAGGATTCACAGAAAGAAGCTACTATCTCAGAGTCTAGTCCATATTTAGTGCTAAATTAACGGATACATCGGTGTCCATAAAAGATTTAACACAATCGAACTTAGGTGTTATACCTAACTCCTTACCTTCGTCGAGATCCCAATCTTCAGAGTTGCGTTTAATTCTCTCCAATAAATTCCATTTGAATTCAATAGTCTTCATCATAAAGGAATCCGTACAAGAAGTATCGAGCATGGAGCGATTGTTATCAGAAAGGTGAGCATAAATTTTTTGAATAATCATTTCTCTTGAGAACTCATGATTGGGGCATGAATATAACATTGACTTAAGCCTCCCCCAAGCTTGAGCGATGCTTTCTCCTTCGCGAGGCCAAAATATATATATATAATTACGATCACGATGAACAAGATGCATAGGATAAAATTTCTGATGGAATTCCAATTTCAATCGCTTATAGTCCCATGATCCCATATCATCGCATAGCCTATACCATGTCAATGCATCTCCCTTCAAAGATAAAGGGAAGACCTTCTTCTTTATAACATCATCGGGCATACCTGTAAGCTTAAATAATCCACAAACTTCATCCACATAGATTAAGTGTAAATCGGGATGCAATGTTCCATCTCCTGAAAAAGGATTAGCTAGCAGTTTCTCTATCATACCCGAAGGAATTTCGAAGTAAACATTTTCATTTTCAATAGGTTTAGTAGGTTGAGGAGCAACTATTTGCTCTACTTGTCAGGGTGAAGATACCCCGAACAAGCCCCTCAAAGGATTACTTTCCATAGTAACAAGTGACAGTAAATTTCAGCACACTATATAAATTTTTCCTTACCAAATTCCACCTACCAAAGGTGCTTCACTCCCCGGCAACGACGCCAGAAAAGAGTCCTGATGACCCACAAGTATAGGGGATCTATCGTAGTCCTTTCGATAAGTAAGAGTGTCGAACCCAATGAGGACCAGAAGGAAATGATAAGCGGTTCTCAGCAAGGTATTCTCTGCATGCACTGAAATTATCGGTAACAAATAGTTTTGTGATAAGGCAATTGGTAACGAGCAACAAGTAAATAAAGTAAATAAGGTGCAGCAAGGTGTCTCAATCCTTTTTGTAGCAAAGGACAAGCCTGGAGCAACTCTTATATAGAGGAAAGCATTCCCGAGGACACATGGGAATTATCATCAAACTAGTTTTCATCACGCTCATATGATTCGCATTCGGTACTTTGATAATTTGATATGTGGGTGGACCGGTGCTTGGGTACTGCCCTTACTTGGACAAGTATCCCACTTATATTTAACCCCTATTGCAAGCATCCACAACTACAACAGAAGTATTAAGGTAAACCTAACCATCGCATGAAACATATGGATCCAAATCAGCCCCTTACGAAGCAACACATAAACTAGGGTTTAAGTTTCTGTCACTCTAGCAACCCATCATCTACTTATTACTTCCCAATGCCTCCCTCTAGGCCCAAACAATGGTGAAGTGTCATGTAGTCGACGTTCACATGACACCACTAGAGGGATGACAACATACATCTTATCAAAATATCGAACGAATACCAAATTCACTTGACTACTAATAGCAACACTTCTCCCATGTCCTCAGGAACAAACGTAACTACTCACGAAGCATATTCATGTTTATAATCAGAGGAGTATTAATATGCATAATGGATCTGAACATATGATCTTCCACCAAGTAAACCAACTAGCATCAACTACAAGGAGTAATCAACACTACTAGCAACCCACAGGTACCAATCTGAGGTTTGGATACAAAGATTGGATACAAGCGATGAACTAGGGTTTGAGATGAGATGGTGCTGGTGAAGATGTTGATGGAGATTGACCCCCTCCCGATGAGAGGATCGTTGATGATGACGATGGTGATGATTTACCCCTCCCGGAGGGAAGTTTCCCCGGCAGAACAGCTCCACCGGAGCCCTAGATTGGTTTCGCCAAGGTTCCGCCTCGTGGCGGCGGAGTTTCGTCTCGTAAGCTTGCTTCTAATTTTTTCTCGGACGAAAGACTCCATATAGCCAAAGATGGGCATCGGAGGGCCACCAGGGGGCCCACGAGGCAGGGGGCGCGCCTAGGGGGTAGGGCGCGCCCCCCACCCTCGTGGCTGGTGGGTGGCCCCCCTCTAGTGTCTTCTTCGCTCAGTATTTTATATATTCTGAAAATAACTTCTGTGAAGTTTCAGGACTTTTGGAGCTGTGCAGAATAGGTCTCTAATATTTGCTCCTTTTCCAGCCCAGAATTCCAGCTGCCGGCATTCCCCCTCTTCATGTAAACCTTGTAAAATAAGAGAGAACAGACATAAGTATTGTGACATAATGTGTAATAACAGTCCATAATGTAACAAATATCGATATAAAAGCATGATGCAAAATTGATGTATCAACTCCCCCAAGCATAGACCTCGCTTGTCCTCAAGCGAAAGCCGAAATCGATAAATATGTCTACATGTTTAGAGATAGAGGTGTCGATAAAAATAAAATGCGGATATGAGGGCATCATGATCATTCTTAGAACAACAATATATATATATATATATATATATATATATATATATATATATATATATATATATACATAGGAAAATAGATACTACCATCTAGTGGTAGTTACCTCTGTTCTCAGCGCCGTCCGATCTCATCCCTGGTGTGGCTATTGATTAACGGGTTGGTTTTGAAAATTGGCTCTCTTTTTTCACTTCGTCCGATAAGAAAAAGAACACCCGTACAGTTCCGACTATCATGCATGGATATTATTTAATCACCTCACAACAGCAGGCATGCAGGACGTTTCGTGGCATCTCACCATTAGGAGATCAATGGATCCGATATTGGCGGAACTAAATTTTGCTACGGCAGTCGCCGATTCGCCGGCAATTGCAGCTGATTAGGATTAGGAGCATGGATGCATGTCTCAAGGTATTCATCTGGCAAACAAAATCTTCTATTCTCTTCCTGATTTGTTTCTTATCTAATATGAATTCATCGTTGATCGACAGCATGGGCATGCACCTATGATGGATTGCCTTTGCACGCATCGACCTGGTGCAGTTCTTGCATGAGTGTCGCAGCGTGATTACGAAGATCCAGATGTGATGATAAGGAACAACGAGCAAGGCGGCCGCAAGCCGACCAAGTGCGCAGTCACAGGTAGAGACCATCGTCGCACATTAGTTTCTTCTCGGACTGTATGCCGGTGCCATGGCGTCAGCACCGTGGAGCCGTCGCCACCGCCGGCCAGCCGCTCCTATGTGATTGGTGGCTTCCTACGATGATGTATGTAACTAGTACTAAACATACCGCATGCTTGACCAGCCGCCGTCAACATGCGCTCTCCACCACGGCCGCCGCTACCGCCGTTGAAGAGCTCACCACTGCCTGCTACATCGACCCTATGATCTTGAACGTGTCCACCCCAGCTATCATCACGTCTAGCACTACCTGAATCCCAATCCAATTCTCTAGTTACGGATAAGTATACGTATATGCATGAGAAAGCATCATCACAAAGTCCAAGAAATCTATGTGTTAAAGTTTTGTTCCCATATTGTCTCTTCTAGCCCAGTGACGTTCTAGTTAGTAGTCACGGTTGCTTGAAGATGTACTATCTTGGCAGATTCTTCATTTTTGCAATCTTGTACTAATGTACTTGTACGTGAAAACAGAATACAGAATAGAACAAACACATGCATACTCTAGTATATTTGATCAGTATCAAGATGTACTTACTTCTTTTTCTTGAGATACTCCTCTTAGTATATCTATTTTTTGTAGGAAGATACTGTTTATTTTGGAAAATATACTCCTTATTTGGACATACTCCATACTTTATACTCCTTTTTAAAGATACTCCATACCCAATACTACATACTCTACAAAGTACATATTCCTATAAAATAGTAGTATACTATATACTCCATTCTACAAAGTACATATTCCTATAGAATAGTAGTATATTATATACTCCATTCTTACATTGAAATAATAGTATATTATATACTTCATACTCTGATTAGAAATGTGCACATTTGCACATTCATTTTTGAAGTACGTACTCCTAGCTAAGAATATACATGTACTTCATACTACCAGAAAATCTTTTTTATGCGAAAATAAGTCATTCTTGTCTTGTTAAGAGTTGAAATGGACATTGTTTATTCATAAAAAAAAGGACAAAGGTTTTCTTTAGCCGAGGAGTACTTAAGAGTGCTAATACACAACCATACTACTACCCTCGCGCATGAATTTTGTACATATTACATAGAAGTGTACGCGTAAATTCAAGCACCCAGTAGGCCACATGTATTTAAATAATATATTTAACCCACCCGCGCACACATACTACATACATTTGTATGTACTGAAAAGGTGCCACAATGTACGTTGTCTATCCATTCACTGCGCACATACTCCATACTATTTTTTTAATTAAAAAATAACCTACTCCAGGTAGAAGAGTGTTTTCAATCCAACTTGAAAAATCACAGTGTGAAGTTCACGTGCACTTGCCCGATTATTATTTAATTAAGAGAACAAAAATGACCGGAGGTATTATTGCCTCACATGAAACTCCAAGTCCTCCTTTGCCGCAGATCCACCCATAATTAGTTGGCTAGTTACACCTTCCCACCTAAAAATCAGGGATTGCTTTATCTAAAAAACATATTATCACCACCTTTTAATTAGGGAAGCTCACGGGTTAGCGGGTTCTGCCCACAATCGATAGCCAAGCGCTTTGCTAGATTGTGGCTATGTTTGAGGACACGTGGAGGTCAAAGAACTAGGTGGTAACTATCATTGCTTGTAGATAAAATTTGTCATATATATATATATTGGCATATGATCTCTTATGCTAAAATAACAATTCAATCACAATTTCAAGTATGAATCATAAAATTCATTGAAAACTAACAAACTACCCAATCTTCAGAGTTGCGTTTAATTCTCTTCAATAAATTCTATTTGAATTCAATAGTCTTCATCATAAATCGGTCGGACTTGGCGTTTCATTGGTAACCCGCCAGAGGATTGGCGACTTATGTGTCTGGCGGTTCACTGGTATGACGATTCACGAGCCTGAAGACTCGTTGGTGACCCGGTGCGTGTTTCAGATGGATGACAAGGCCTAAGGCCTAGAAGGCCGGCTCATGTTATGGTGGGCCGGTTTATGAGGAAAAGCATGAGGAACATTTATCTTAGAAGGAGTTAAGACCTGGACTTGTATCCGGTTTGTATTAGAAGATAGACTAGTCCTAATCCTAATAGGACTCCACATGTAACCCGCCCCTTCAACATATATAAGGAGGGGCAGGGCTCTCCAAAGGGTGGAAGAGAAAAGAATAGCTAAGGCTAGACACAACTAGAGGAGAGCCGGTTTACGGCGACTCCCTCATGAGCATAATAAGACCTAGCCACAAACAACACGTAGGGTTGTTACCGGATGATGTTTCCCGGGACCCGAAGCTGTCTAAATCATTGTCTTGTGTTGCGTCTCTTGATTCCGCTCAACCCCTCTCAAGCTACCACATAGATGCGTTGACCTCGCGACTAAGTTCTCACACTAGCACATCTGCCGTGACAAAACCACGACAGTTGGCACCCACCGTGGGGCTCACGCACGGTGGTGATAAGTTCTTGGAGGGATCTCTTCTAGGGTTCGAGAAGCTCGCAATTTTCAGATAAAGAAGAGCCAGTTTAAAAGAATTTACATCAGTTGAGTTCATCGGTCAGATTGTTATTAGTCTGAGATTTAAAATCCAAGAGAAATAAGGCTGCGACATGATCGTTTTTTGCAAGTCACCGAGATCGACAGGAGCGTTTCGGCTGCACACAATATACTACAGGAATCCACCGCAGTCATTGGTGAATTTTTCTACGGATATAACAGCCGGATCCGATTGTTATTAGGCGGTTACCACAAAAAACAGTCCGGCCGGATCAATGGTCGACAAACCGATTCCATGCAGCCGTTGGATGGGCCCGCGCCCCGCTGATATTTTCTAATCAAGATACTGGTTTAACACACCTTTGTTTATTGGGAAACAGACTGACCCCATAGCTATACCTAAGGCGCCCCTGGAACTTGGTTTTCTGAGCGGAGCGGCCACACCTGAAGAATCATAGATGGGTCCACAGCAGCCGTGTTACAGGAGCGCTTCAAGTCCTGACGGAAAAATACTACTTTCCTTTCCAAGACGGTTTGATTGTTGCTAGCTCGTATGATTAAAACCGACGCTCAACGGAAGCCTCTATGACTATTTGTACTACTACTAGTATCTCACGTGAAAAAAAAATTAGTTTTTGGTTCAGTCTTCCGTTGTTGTGTGCACACCTAGCCAACACAGCAGCATATATGGTCAAATTACAAAGAATCAGTCAAAGCTGCGCCCGAGATGGATTGGCACAAGGATCTGAGGTCAAGACAGATTTCCACCGCCCCGCCGTCTTAAAAAACGCTCTAGTCAAGGAGAGTATATTGCATCAATTCAATAATTTAGTGTTACTTTCTCACCGGGAGATCAAGAAGCTACCATTGGTTTACGTCATCACATCAAGACAAACATCAGCTATTATATTTAGTTGATGCCCAAGGCAAATACAGCTGCAGTACTTGCGTCAAACCGCCTCCATCTTGCACTGCATCAGGGCCTCCGTCTCCGCTGGCGGGTCTTGCTATTACGGCCGTGTGGCCGCAGCCTCTGCCGAGTCACTACGGGCTGGAGGGAAATCCGGGCGACCCCCACAACAACTTGCCGGCCTGCCACCTCTGCCTTGGGGTACTTGCTTGGTGAGAGGACAGGCGGATTAATCCTGCGCTGTTAAGAAGAACAGAGGTTATCTACGGACATTGCGTATGGATCATCTGTCGTACTAATGCACCAGGTGATATTCATCCAGTTTACTTTTTATTAGTAAATATTTATTAATTTTTTGTGAAAACAACCACTCTGCCCTATAGTGTTGTTATATACAGATAAATTACTCATTACAAAAGTAGTGTTATACCACGGATGCACGTTCGGCTGTGCCGCGTGGCTCCACGGGTACGCGTGTCGCGGTTCAGTTTACATCAAACACGCCAGCTGACTCGCCCGTCCGCACCACCTTACAATGCCACGGACGACTTGCTCGTCCGCCTTCACGGCCGGTTCACGTATCCGCGCCAGCTTACAACGTGGAAGACAACTCGCTCGTTTGCGACGGTCTACAACACTATGGGCGATTTACCCGTCCGACCCCGTGGCCGACTCTCCCGTTCGCACCGGTTTATAGTATCGCGGTCGACTCATCTGTCGGCTCCCACGGTCGACCCGCCCGTGATTGATTTTAGCTTCACCATGGTGATCATTAACTCCATGGAGGATAATTTTCGCCCTAACACATCAGGTGATATCCATCTAAGTTTGTTTTATTTATATATATTATTTTTGTCAAAAAACAGTTTATCTTTGCCTTGGTCTGCAATACTATTGATGTAGGACAACTGTTCACTACATCAACACGACATGGCTGATTTACTTGTCTGCGCGGCTTACAGCACCTGCGATTGACCCGCCCATCCGCGCCGGCTTACAACACCGCGGCCGGTTCATCTGTCTGAGCCGCTTCTGATGATGCGGCCGTATTTGTTGTCCGTCTCTCACGGCCTGGTCTACATCAACATACCAGACCGCACCTGTCTGCATGAGCTGTTTGAGCAAGTCACGGCTTGGGTAGCCCGGTTTTTTCTTTCAACAAAATGGAGGCAGATTATCATATACTATAAGCCGCCATCTGCACTGGACGGTCCAATGGGCAGGCGCACAAGTCGCCGCCACTACAGTTTGGTTAACTTCAAATCGCCAGTTGGAAGGAACCATTGGTCGAGTTGCTGATACGACTCATACGGGATCATTTATAACCCACCGCAGTCATCACAACCTTCTGTGGATTCACATCATGCTATCAACACCAAGGATATAAAATTTATGTCGGTTTATATCACGGTCAAATATGGAGAATCTCAAGCCAACTCCTCGAGTCACCTTGAGACTCGGGGGCTACAATGATATGACTCAGCAAATGCTGCCAGTTTTCAGTGAAGTCAAGGGCCATCTGAAAAATTCTGGTTCAAAATGAAGAATGCCGGTTTAAAATCCGGTTCAAGGGAAATCTGTTCTCCCACAAAGCTCTGAAGCTTTCAAATCCTTTTTAAGAATTTTCGGTTCAAAAAAGAATTAACTTCTCGCAAGTTCGAGTTTAAAGGCCGTCAAAAAATTTACGGCTGAAAATGAAGATTCCGGTTCAAAATCCGGCTCAAGGGAAAGATGTTTCCCATAAAGCTTTGAAGCTCTTAATATCCGGTTTAACATCCGGTTCAAGAAGAAATATCTCTCGCAAAGTTCGAGTTCTCAGAAAAGTTAAAGGTTGCCGAAGAGGACCTGTTGCCATGATGCACGGTTCAAATATGGGTTATCCTGCCTTATTGGCTTATCATAGTATTGATCACATGGGGGATTCTGTTTATAAAGCGGAGTTCTGATTACATATTGATCCGGCTATCAAGCCAATATTATCATAAGAGCACAACTCTGGTTACTTCGGTAATCCGGCTATCAAGCCAATATTATCACAAGGGGCCAAAGAGAGTCTGTTGCACAACACAACTCAAACATGGGTATCCCTTGAGCACAGCTCACAATATCACTTGGTGGCTATGTTCGAACCATAGTCACACCTATTGATAGGCTTAAGGCCACCAGGGAAATCATTTGGGGGCTCTGATCGTATCCGAACCATAGCTACACCTCTTGATAGGCATAAGGGCACCAGGGAAATTACTTGGGGGCTTGGTCGTATCCGAACCATAGCTACACCTCTTGATAGGCATAAGGCCACCAGGGAAATCACTTGGGGGCTATGGGTTCGAACCATAGTTACACCTATTGATAGGCATAAGGGCACTAGGGAAATCACTTGGGGGCTTGGTCGTATTTGAACCATAGTTACACCTTTTGATCGGCGCAATGCCACAATTATGACTACATGGGGGCTCTGGTCGTATCCGAACCATAGCTTAAACCCTCTTGATCATACATATACATCATCATATATTGCATCATACGTTGCATCGTCATTACATCATCATAGCATGTATCATATGTGCATGGATATACCGGCGTTCATTAACCTGGCTTGACTTTCAACGGCAAATTGTCAATATACGATCAATTATAATCCGGCGCTTATTGACCCGGTCTGGTTTCGACTACAAGTCACCAGTATTATATATGGATAATCCGGTGTTTATTATAACCTGGTATGGTTTTATCATAAACCGGTAAAATATGGAAGGAGTTATCAGTACTCAAGATTGGGGTTACCACCCTCACTACAAAAGTTGGTTAAACCAATGAGGTGATTCTATGTTACAGGTGTCATCTATGTCATATTTGATTATCTTCAATTACAGCCTTGGTTATAAACCCTGGATATGTGTTTGGGCATTATGACCTGCCCTGCGGTATATCGCCAAGGGTTCTTGTGATCTGCTTGTGTGCAGGATAAGAATGCATTCGGGTGGCTACCCACCCCGGCTTTTGATGTTAAGTCGCCAGGGCATATGTTATTTGCACTTTGTGTAGGATTTGCAGAATTATGACATATAAATTCAAGCTCTTCATCAAAATTGATGCTTCAAAAGGGTTATCCATTTTGGACTTTTTCAGAGGCTATCAGCCACCGGATTATAAAAATTCTGGCTTACAATGAATGCACATTAAGTCGCCATCGGCCAAGAGTCGCCGAGTATTTAAACTTCGGATTTACTTGTCAACCGATAAGGTATGCAAATTTCTAATAGCCAAACTTGGCTGGATTTTCATGATGATATTGAATGATTGAGGTTTTCATATCGGATTATATTATTCAAATCTTCAAATAGCCAACATGGCTGGATTTTATTATGGTTATCAGTAACCAGTATTATGATTATGGTTTTCAAAGTCGCTTTAGCGCAATGGATATTATATTATCAATGGATATGATTTATTCTACAATTGAAGGAATAGTCCCGAGTCGCTGTAGGCTTACGACCCGGCACTTGGGGGCTACATTATTCAAGTTCAGATTACATCAACTATGCAAGTCTCATGTCGCTGCAAGCATGCACCATGACACTTGGGGGCTAATGCAAAATCATTTTTACTAGCCTTATTGAAGACCCGACTCATTACATCATAATGAGCCGACCCTTGGGGGCTACCAATTGCTCCTGTCAAAAATTTAAGGTACACAAGCTTTAATCCATTATATTGAAAGGTTTATTGCTCAGTTGGTAAAGCATAAAGCTCTTAACCTTGTGAACGTGGGTTCAAGCCCCATGATGGGGGTTACATCATATGATATTATTTTCAATGAAGTATATATAAAGTCCCAGCTCAATATTATCTTACTGAGCCGACCCTTGGGGGCTACACGTTGCTGTTCAAATCTACATGATCATATTTATAAAGTCCCTGCTCATTATTGTATAATGACCCGGCCCTTGGGGGCTACACTGGTTGAAGTTTTTTGAGCATCAGGCAATTATAAGTCCCAGGTTGCTGTAAGCATGACAACCCGGCACTTGGGGGCTACATAATATGGAATATTCAGTTGTGGCTAGTGACTGAGATGAACAATATGGATTTCTTCAAGATTGCAACATTTATATTGAAACAAGTCTTAAGCTATCACTATATTCTCCTCTTAAGACTTGGGAGCTATAGGTAATAGGCATATAAAGGAGGAACATCTTCAAATTCTCAGTTTTGGGCAAATCAGGAAGATTAATTATGTGACCTGGCGTTGGCAACAATCATAACCCGGCGTCTATAAACGGTCATGACCCGGGATCATCAGTTTTTATAACCCGGCAATTTTGGCAATGATAAACCGGCAAGTTCTACATTTTCAAACCGGCTGAATATCAGTCGAATATTTGAAGACCAATATTTTTGTCAAATCAGAGCATTGAAGGCCAATTCAAATGTATTCTTTATTTACAAAATATCTTATGCAAGCAAATTGATTATGAAGCTGGTCTATTGACTCGGATTTTCTAGAAGGAGGAAATGACAAGGACTTAAGGATGATCAGCATAAGTTTACCATGGATAAATCCAAGCTAAACTTGGGGGCTAATGTCGGGGATATACCCCGCGGCGTAAACCGGCCTGAGGTATAACCCGGCCGGACTTGGCGTTTCGTTGGTAACCCGCCAGAGGATTGGCGACTTATGTGTCTGGCGGTTCACTGGTATGACGATTCACGAGCCTGAAGACTCATTGGTGACCCAGTGCGTGTTTCAGATGGATGACAAGGCCCAAGGCCCAGAAGGCCGGCTCATGTTATGGTGGGCCGGTTTACGAGGAAAGGCGTGAGGAACATTTATCTTACAAGGAGTTAAGACCTGGACTTGTATCCGGTTTGTATTAGAAGATAGACTAGTCCTAATCCTAATAGGACTCCACATGTAACCCGCCCCTTCAACATATATAAGGAGGGGCAGGGCTCTCCAAAGGGTGGAAGAGAAAAGAATAGTTAAGGCTAGACACAACTAGAGGAGAGCCGGTTTACGACGACTCCCTCATGAGCATAATAAGACCTAGCCACAAACAACACGTAGGGTTGTTACCGGATGATGTTTCCCGGGGCCTGAAGCTGTCTAAATCCTTGTCTTGTGTTGCGTCTCTCGATTCCGCTCAACCCCTATCAAGCTACCACATAGATGCGTTGGCCTCGCGACTAAGTCCTCACACTAGGACATCTGCCGTAACAAAACCACGACAGAACCAGTACAAGAAGTATCGAGCATGGAGCGATTGTTATCAGAAAGCCGAGCATAAAATTTTTAAATAATCATTTCTCTTGAGAGCTCATGATTAGGGCATGAATATAACATTGACTTAAGCCTCCCACAAGCTTGAGCGATGCTTTCTCCTTCGTGAGGCCAAAAATTATGTATATAATTATGATCACGATGAACAAGATGCATAGGATAAAATTTCTGATGGAATTCCAATTTCAATCGCTTATAGTCCCATGATCCCATATCATCACATAGCCTATACCATGTCAATGCATCTCCCTTCAAAGATAAAGGGAAGACCTTCTTCTTTATAACATCATCGGGCATACCTGCAAGCTTAAATAATCCACAAACTTCATCCACATAGATTAAGTGTAAATCGGGATGCAATGTTCCATCTCCTGAAAAAGGATTAGCTAGCAGTTTCTCTATCATACCCGAAGGAATTTCGAAGTAAACATTTTCATTTTCAATAGGTTCAGTAGGTTGAGGAGCAACTATTTGCTCTACTTGTCAGGGTGAAGATACCCCGAACAAGCCCCTCAAAGGAGTACTTTCCATAGTAACAAGTGATAGTCAATTTCAGCACGCTATATAAATTTTTTCCTTACCAAATTCCACCTACCAAAGGCGCTTCACTCCCCGGCAACGGCGCCAGAAAAGAGTCTTGATGACCCACAAGTATAGGGGATCTATCATAGTCCTTACAATAAGTAAGAGTGTCGAACCCAACGAGGACCAGAAGGAAATGATAAGCGATTTTCAGCAAGGTATTCTCTGCAAGCACTGAAATTATCGGTAACAGATAGTTTTGTGATAAGGTAATTGGTAACGAGCAACAACTAAATAAAGTAAATAAGGTGCATCAAGGTGGCCCAATCCTTTTTGTAGCAAAGGACAAGCCTGGACAAACTCTTATATAAAGGAAAGCGCTCCCAAGGACACATGGGAATTATCGTCAAGCTAGTTTTCATCATGCTCATATGATTCGCGTTCGTTACTTTGATAATTTGATATGTGGGTGGACCCGTGCTTGGGTACTGCCCTTACTTGGACAAGTATCCCACTTATGATTAACCCCTATTGCAAGCATCCGCAACTACAACAGAAGTATTAAGGTAAACCTAACCATAGCATGAAACATATGGATCCAAATCAGCCCCTTACGAAGCAACGCATAAACTAGGGTTTAAGCTTCTGTCACTCTAGCAACCCATCATCTACTTATTACTTCCCAATGCCTCCCTCTAGGCCCAAACAATGGTGAAGTGTCATGTAGTCGATGTTCACATGACACCACTAGAGGGATGACAACATACATCTTATCAAAATATCGAACGAATACCAAATTCACATGACTACTAATAGTAAGACTTCTCCCATGTCCTCAGGAACAAACGTAACTACTCACAAAGCATATTCTTGTTCATAATCAGAGGAGTATTAATATGCATAATGGATCTGGATACGTCTCCATCGTATCTACTTTTCCAAACACTTTTGCCCTTGTTTTGGACTCTAACTTGCATGATTTGAATGGAAATAACCCGGACTGACGCTATTTTCAGCAGAATTGCCATGAAGTTATTTATGTGTAGAAACAAAAGTTCTCGGAATGACCTGAAACTTCACGAAGACTATTTTTGGAAATAATAAAAAATACTGGAAAGAGATCAAGACCAGGGGGGCCACACCATAGCCACGAGGGTGGGGGGCGCGCCCCCTACCTCATGGGCCCCCTGGAGCTCCTCCGACTTCAACTCCAACTCTATATATTCACTTTTGGGGAGAAAAAAATTAAGGAGAAAGATTCATCACGTTTTATGATACGGAGCTGCCGCCAAGCCCTAAACTCTCTCGGGAGGGCAGATCTGGAGTCCGTTCGGGGCTCCGTAGAGGGGAATCCGTCGCCATCGTCATCATCAACCATCCTCCATCACCAATTTCATGATGCTCACCATCGCGTGTGAGTAATTCCATCGTAGGCTTGCTGGACGGTAATGGGTTGGATGAGATTTATCATGTAATCGAGTTAGTTTTGTTAGGGTTTGATCCCTAGTATCCACTATGTTCTGAGATTGATGTTGCTATGACTTTGCTATGCTTAATGGTTGTCACTAGGGCCCACCATGATTTCAGATCTGAACCTATTATGTTTTTATCAATATATGAGAGTTCTTGATCCTATCTTGCAAGTCTATAGTCACCTACTATGTGTTATGATTGTAACATCCCAAAATTCTAAATTTTGGAATGTTATAATAAATAGATAGATTTGATTGTTTGCTTGTTTGTTGTGTGATTGATTGACTGAAAGTGAGTGAATTCGAACTTTTTGAAAGTTAAATGAGAGGGAATAAAAGGACTTTCCCAAACTTTCAATTTTGCATTTATGCTCTCCGTGAATTCAAATACTTTTCATCACAAAACCCTGGAGATAGGATGGCATGACTTCTTCCATTTATTTAAATGAAAAAGGGTGTTGAAAATATTTGAATTTCATTTGGGAAGATTTTTTCAATTCAGAAACTTCAAGCAACTCAATGATTTTCATGAGAGAAGATAAAAGGACTTCTTCAAAGCATATGAAATATGAGTTGGAAGTTTCAAAGAATTAAATTCAAAATCCCATTGAATCTATTTTCAATTTGGAGTTATTTGGGTTTTATTCAAATTATTTCTCTCCAAAAATAAAATATACGGAAAATAGGGTAACATGATTCCCTACATAAGAAAATTGGAGAGAAATAAATTTGAATTTATTTTGGTATTTTTAAAATGATTTTTATTGGATTTTATTAGACCAGTAGCGCTCTTTGAATTATCTGAATTTGTGTGAATTTTATTTAATGCTAGGAAAATGTTCAATTTGTAGAAAATCCTTTTCTGAAAATTTTGATATATAATATGGCTATATAAAGTTTTAGTTTTATTTTCGTTTTTCACTTTATCGCTTTCTGTTAAAAAAACAAATAACAAAAACTGCGCGCGCGCCTGAAACTAGCTGTCGCCCACGTGCGCATCATAGTACCAGCGGACGCCCCATCTTTTCTTTTTCTTTATCCTATATGGGCCAGGCCCAGCCGGCCATATTCCTTCCCCATATTTTTTTCCATAATTTTTCTTTTCTTTTCTATTGCTCAAAAAAATTTACAGTGTGCGCGGCCGGCCAAACTGCCTAAAGGCCTTTTGGCCCATGGCGCACGTCCCATCTCTGTTTCGTATATTTTCGTTTACGTTTAATCCCACATTGCCTAACATTTAACCCTTAAACCTCTTTTCCACCTATAAATATAGACCCAGAGCCTTCAAAAGATCATCCGATTCGGGTTAAATCAATATTTTGGTTTGACTAGATAAAAATACTTTTCTCCTTTCTGACGCGACTTTTAGAAATTGTCTCCTTTCTCCAAAGTCATCTTTTCTCTTCCTTATAAAGATATCTTTCTTTATACTTCCGTAGTTTATTATTTCTAGACTAATACGATAAAATAATTAGATTAGCAATTAGTCTGCATATTTATACATTAGACCCTAGCTGTAGCTATTTTTCTTCCGTAAAACAGCTTGGCCCTGATTTTTCAAATAGCCATAACTTTTTACTCGTTCATCCAAATTAGATGAAACCAACGCCTATAGCTTCATCTTGTTTTTACCTATCCAGTGAACCTGTCACATCAACTTTTTGAAATTTTCAAATTTCGAATTTTGTTCAGATTTATATTCAAACTTCTTTTGATCATAACTTGAGTTTTATAACTCCGTTTGAGTTGATTCTTTTTGCAAATTAAAGCTCTTGACCTAAGCTTTCTGATAAGGCCAAATTCACATAATTTTGGTACTGTTAGAAAAAATTTTATGCTGCAAGAATTATTTGCTTGGTTTTGATGTTTTCTGAATCGTCTTCTTCGATCTTTCTGACCTTTTGAGTGAGTGCTTATGTGCGGTTACTATTGCTTGCTTACGATAGATTGACCGGAGTGAGACGAGTAGATCTATCAAGAGTTATGAGTGTGAATCATCTTCATCAACATTGCAGGCAAGTTCACACTTTGATCATATTCCTTTCATACCAAGTTTTTATGCATTAGTTTCAACCTCAAACATTGCATGAGTAGGATTGATAACATGTGGGTATTGGGAAGTAGTTGATGAGGTAGGAACCTATTGCCCTGCATTCAAACCTTGGGAGTTACTATTACGTTGCTTATATTGCTATGCTATGCTCGTAGACGTGGATTGGGTTTGAGAGTATTCATGATAGATGTGAGATTGTTAATTAATGGTTTACTTAAGGTGGCAACTTTAACACACATCTGGATGGATTGAGGCACCTGGGTATTCCAGCGATTGCCTGTTTTTCTTTATGGACCGCCACCCAGGCTCAAAGGGATCATGAGATTATTCATACTAGAAACTTTTGTGTGCAGCCACAAGCTATTATGGGCTCTAGCATAGTTGATTAAGTCGTGTGAACTCTTGCAGTGCTAGACTAGCAGATGTAGGGGATGTAGGTGGTACGGTCTACCCATCGTAAGGTGCAAACGCTTCTGAAAGACTGTGCCTCGGTCATCCGTTTCTCAAACACCATGTAGTGCGAGAAATCCAGCGGAGGAGATCGAGTCTTGTGGGGAAAAATACGAAAACCTCTGCAGTGTGTATAAACTAATCATGATTAGCCGTGTCCCCGATTATGGACGTCTTGAGTATCTAGTACTTGGATTGTCATATGAATGTCATCATGTGACTTTAAATAATTTTGTTGGGTTTTAATGATGATGCTTAATTGGGATTGAGAGGGTGTCAACGCTCTCAATGTTTAACAACCACCATGATAGTTAAATAAAATTTATTCCTTTGTAGTAGGGAAAAATTGGCTTTACGCAAAACTGTAACCATAGAGCTTTTCCACCAGCCATATATGCATGTAGTGATAGCCATTATTCATCATTGCTCTAGAGTGTGAATTTGCCAGTACATTCAATGTACTGACCTTTTGTGGCTGCAACGTCTCATGTTGCAGGATTCTTATGACGAGTAAGCGATACGTTAGGGTTACGATTTCTACACTCAACTTTGCCGTTGGTGTTGATGGGAATCCACAACCTTTGTTACTTCCGCTATATGGATTGAGGTAATAGTATTTACGTTACTTTATACATGTGATTTACCTCTGTTATAAATTCTCGAGTACTGTGTGTGTCAGCATACCGATCCAGGGATGACACTTAAGCACAGAGACTTGACCGTTTGAGGTCGGGTCGCTACAATGATCCGGCAACCCCGAAGTGACAATAATCGGGACCACTCCCGGTGATGACCGTAGTTTGAGGAGTTCATGTATTCACTATGTGTTAATGCTTTGGTCCGGTACTCTATTAAAAGGAGGCCTTAATATCCCTCCGTTTCCGCTAGGACCCCGCTGCTATGGGTGGGTAGGACAAAAGATGTCATGCAAGTTCTTTTCCATAAGCACGCATGACTATATTCGGAATACATGCCTACATTACATTGATGAATTGGAGCTAGTTCTGTGTCACCCTAGGTGTCGGTGTCAAAACCGGCGGATCTCGGGTAGGGGGTCCCGAACTATGCGTCTAGGCCGGATGGTAACAGGAGACAAGGGACACAAAGTTTTACGCAGGTTCGGGCCCTCTTGATGGAGGTAAAACCCTACGTCCTGCTTGATTGATATTGATGATATGGGTGTTACAAGAGTAGATCTACCACGAGATCAGAGAGGCTAAACGCTAGAAGCTAGCCTATGGTATGATTGTATGTTGTGATTGTTGTCCTATGGACTAAAACCCTTCGGTTTATATAGACACCGGAGAGGGTCAGGGTTACACAAGGTCGGTTACAAAGGAGGAGATATCCATATACGTATTGCCTAGCTTGCCTTCCACGCCAAGTAGAGTCCCATCCGGACACGAGACGAAGTATTCAATCTTGTATCTTCATAGTCTAACAGTCCGGCCAATGGAGATAGTCCGGCTGTCCGGAGACCCCCTAATCCAGGACTCCCACAGTAGCCCCTGAACTAGGCTTCAATGACGATGAGTCCGGCGCGCAGTTGTCTTCGGCATTGCAAGGCGGGTTCCTTCTCCGAATACATCACAGAAGAATTTGAATACAAGGATAGTGTCCGACCCTGCAAAATAAGTTCCACATTTCTCCGTAGAGAGAATAATGTCTCCGCAGATCTAATCCGCTAGCTTGTTTTGGTAACATGACGTCATGCCATGGCCCGGTGATTATTCGAACCGTTTCTCTTAACCTGCTCCACACATAACGTGAGGCGGTTTCTTGACACGTCTTGCCGAAGCGGAAATCGTGTTCCCCTAATTACGGGATTCTTATTAATGCGGTTCGTGGGTAACCCAACCGTGTCTAGGACTCCTAGATTATAGGTAAGTCCTAAACGGCTACGGAGAGGACGCTTGATATTCACCCTCTTTATAAGGGGACAAGGTTTTCGCTTTTTCCCTCCCATGCTCAACCAAACCCTTCCCCCGCCTCGAGTTCTAACACCCAAAGTTCAGGTTAGGTGCTCCGGACCTTCAACCATGTCCGGATCCAGCCTTCAAGGCCGATGGACACCCTCTTTCGTTACGGAAGAGGACATTAACAAGCTGAGGGAGGCCAGATATCTGACCGCCGAGGTTTCACATCGGCTGCCTGCTAGAGGGCAGGTCGTCCCTACTCCCGAACCCAACGAGAATGTTGTGTTCCTCTCCCACTTCCTCCGAGGTCTAGGCCTCACTCTGGATCCTTTCGTCAGGGGCTTGATGTTCTATTACGGGTTAGATTTCCACGATCTAGCCCCGGACTCCTTTCTCCACATCACGACATTTATTGTCGTGTGTGAGGCCTTTCTCCGTGTTACCCCTCACTTTGGCCTGTGGCTCAAGACTTTTGAAGTAAGGTCGAAGATGATCGAGGGGCAACAAGCAGCGTGCGGAGGTGCATCAATAGGCAAGATGGCAGGAGCTCCATGGCCGAGAGGTTCCTTTCCAGAGGTGCCCGAATTATGGCAACGGGAGTGGTTTTACGTCACGGCTCCCAGAAGTACCAAGTGGGCGGCTGCCCCCGCTTTCTGCTCGGGCCCCCACCACAACTGATGTCATGGATTAGCAGGGGTCTGAGCTGGGGTCCAGCCAAGGACGTGCCTATACTGCAAAGCCGCATCCGAGATCTCTTCGAGGGAGATTTCAATTTGGTTGCGGTAATACAAGTTATGCTGGTTCGCCAAGTCCAGCCTTGCAAACGCCAACCCCTGCGTTTGTGGGAGTTCAACCCAGAGGGGCCACGTGCCATTCAAAGTTTCCTCGGCCTGACGCACGAGGAGATGTACAAGTAATTCTTCGGACCCCAAGTGGAATGTCCGGATATTACCGAGGACGCGGGCCTGAGCAGTAACCGTGCCGCCGAACAAGTAAGAAATCCCCTCACCGAACACGCTGTATTTTATTCGAAGTTATTTCTGAGAGTCCGCTTTTTGACCAGGACTGGCTAACAAAGGCGAAGATGATCCGGTGCTTGGCTCCCCTCCCTGAGGGTTTGGAAAATCCGGTATTGGAGAAGATGCTCGAGGTCGCACCTTGTCCGGAGCCCTTGAAGGAAGATACCGAGGGAGATAATACGGGCGGACGCGGGCCCCCCATTGCTATACTCTCCAACCGAGAGAGCGAGCGTCTCCACGAAGGAGGATGATCGGGGGAGGAAAAGGACTGCTTCCGAGGATCCGGAAGCCGAAGCCTCCAAACGGGAGAAGAGGTCTCCCACTGAGGGTCCTGCCTTGGGGGGTGCTTTTGCCGCACAGAGTCCGCTGGGGGATCATTCCTCCAACGAGTCGTAAGTGATCCAAAATATTTTAGTAGTAAGGGTATGTTATCTTTTTCCTCTGAGAAAATAACCACCGCATCTATCTTGCAGTTCGGGCCTCAGCCCCTCTCAAATGAGCTCGTCTTCGGGGGATCTTCTTCCAGAGATGATGGAGAGAGAAATGCCTCCCCCGGACTCCTCCGCTCTAGAAGCGGGCGACCCCGAAGTGTCGTCACGGAGGGCCTCTCCGGATCCGATGAGGCCATAAGATAATCCCGTAGACCCCCAAGGTCCCCAGTGTCCGGCTCCCGAAGAGAGCATAGAAAGAGTCCGACACCGTCTGGTGTGCGATCGGACGTTCTGAGGGAGTTGATGGGGCGAGCGGCCATCTCAGAAGAGCACCGTACGCTGATGGGTACGGTGATGGAGAGAATCTCGTCCGCTGAAAGCGGATTACATGAAGCCTTCATAAGTCTATTGACAGGCTTTGAGGTATGTGAGATAATATGTGATAGTACTGCACATGTTATAGTAGCCCCTGAGACTCTGGTTGTTGTCGAGAACGGCGGCGAACAGAGGATCAAATTCCCAGGCAGTAACCAATTTGCCTTTATGTGCAGGTGGTGGGAGCTCCGGTGGCTAGCCGGACTAGGGAGTTTGCCCAATTAAAACGGCAACTGGATGCGGCAGATGCCGACATCGAGCTTGTTAACAAGAGGCTTGACGAGGCACATGGTAAGTGTTATTATCCGGTGAACGCCACATAGTAAGAGCAGCATAACTCCAGTATCTTTAATATGTTGTGACTGAAGATGGAGCTACCACCGTGGAAGCCTCGCGGGCGGAACTTGCCCGAGCCAAGGAACAAGCGAGGAGTAGTAATGCGGCTGCTTTGAAGGGGGCCGAAGAGTTGAAAGCCGAGAAGGCCGCACATTGCGAGAGCCAAGAGAAGATGGCCAAGATGGCCATAGAATTGAAAGACACTGCCGACCATTGCCGGGTCCTTGAGAAAGAGAACCAAGCGAAGGTAACGGACCTTGAGAAGGCCGCGGCGGCAGACAAAGACACCCATTCTGCTATGAGAGCGAAGAAGGAGGAGCTGCGGGAAGCCGGGGATATTGCGGCTGGGAAACCCTTCATGTTATGGAGGAAGTTCAGAGATCCATGGTATGCCCCTCTGGATCGGCTGTGGAGCTCGGCAGATGCGTATATGGAATTGGCGGCGAGCGCTGCCGATGCGGCCAAGTACTTCCAAGGTCAGACAGATCGTGAAGTGGACAAGCTGTTCTAGACGCAATTCCACGTTCCAGAGCGTCTGCTTTCATTGACTGACCAGCTAGCCGAATGGGCCGAACTGAATAGGTTGTCCGGACTCGCCATGAGGTCTGTTGTGGATCAACTATGGCCGGAAGGGCCTAAGCTGAACAGCTATTTCAGCTTAGTGCAGCAGCTCCTTGATGCGGTGCCACGCATTAATGCGATGAAGAGGTCGGCGTGCATAGAAGGCTCGCGGATGGCCCTTACCCGTGTTAAAGCATACCGGGCGGAGATGGACGCTACCACTGTTGCGGCGCAGGGTTCGGCCATAGGCCGTGTGGCTGACGAATACTATTTCGAGGAAGTTCTCGAGGGTGCTCGTTTGATAGAGGCCCAGTGCTCGAAAAATATTATGTTTGAGTGATATGTATTCTCATTGTAAACATAATACTTTTATGAAGTTTTTATAAGGTTGTGTTTATACTTTTTCCTGAAAGTAGTATGATGCCTCCTGTGCGGCCATTTATGTATACATGTGTATAACCTGAAAGATTGCAGCCGTCAGCTTCAACCCCCACGCATATAATGCAGAGGTGCTCGCAAAAAATGTGTGTTCACACTTAACCCAACGTCTTGGTCCTGATAAGGAGGTGATAGCACAGCGAGCGAGGCAACCGGACTATAATGCTTGAACACTTTCACTTAGCCATAGGAGTTTGACAGTGGGGCTACTAGATAGCCCCTGGTGGCTCCACACTCTCCCGATCGCGGGGTACGTATATGCCTGGCTGGAAAACGGCCCTTCGTTAAGGCGGAGGAATTCTAACATTCCGATAGGTCATCGAGTGGTTGACCAGTCTCATGCTATATCATGACAGTCAGTTTTCGGCTTTCTCTACTGAGGCGCTCGTCCGGATGAACCAGGGCACAATCGCAGTAGTTCTCCTGGTGCTACCTTAGCCGGTAAAGCGGAACGTAAGGCACCAAAACACAGGAGCCGGGCAAACCCAACATTTGACCAAAGACAATGATTCAGAGCTGATGCATATAAGGCCGAACTCGCGACGCCGAACACTCCCTAAGGTATTCGGTCTTTATGGTATAAACCGGGCCGAAATAGTGCCGCTTGTAAGAAGCCCCTTGTGTCCAGGTACGTGCATTATTCTGACGTGGCCACATGCCAAGACGTCAGCATCCTTCTCAATTTTGCTGAGAGGTCGGTGGATATGTATCAATAAGAGACAGTAAAAAAGGTTTACGCAGGGTCTTAATCTAAAAAGAATCCTTGGAGCGGGTCCCTGCTGCACGTCTGCGCCTGTGTCTTCGTTGTGCCGTATCCTGGACGGGTGTAGCACGATGATCATCTGTAAAAGAGAGGAGCTAAGGTGAAAAAAGCTGTCATGCAAAAAGGTAGATTTTTAAAGAAACCATTTATAATTCTAGGTAAGGAAGGATCGCCGCTTGTCTGCGCACGTTGAGCCCCTTGTATTTGTAATAGGGGTGTGATCATTGATCCGGTATAAATTGCATATGGCTGCGCCGGACTCGTCTAGCCGTGTCCGAGGTCGTGATGACCTGATAAATGCTTTAGCTGGTGAGGCAATTTTTAGTGTGCGGCTGCCAGGGCAGTCACACGCTCTTTGGCGCGCAGAGATCGCTTAATACTTCCGTTCGCTGTAATGATGCCACGTGGACCGGGCATCTTGAGTGTGAGGGAAGCATAGTGTGGTATTGCATTAAAGCGAGCGAAAGCTTCACGTCCGAGTAGTGCTTGATAGCCACTTTGGAACAGAGCAATGTGGAAGGTTAGATGTTCGCTACGGAAGTTATCGGGGAGGCCGAATATAACTTTTAGTAGCAGGGAGCCCGTGCAACGAGCCCCTGGGCCTGGCATTACTCCTTTAAAGGTAATATTGCTATGGCGAATTTTTGTTGGGTCTATCCCCATTTCGCGGATTGTATCCTGGTATATCAGGTTTAGACTGCTGCCATCGTCCATCAGGACTTGTGCGAAGTGGTATCCGTTAATTATTGGGTCTAATACCAGGGCAGCCCATCCTGCACGCCGGATACTTGCTGAGTAATCATGATGGTCGAAAGTGATCGGTTGAGACGACCAGTGGCAGGACTCCGCGGTGATGGGCCTTCGGGCATATTTTTCTGGGAGTGCCGTTTTGTTTCTTCCATTGATCACGTGTAACACGTTTACTGTTTTGACTTCTGGTGGAAATTTCTTTTGTTCCCCAGCGTCTCCCTTGAGAGGCTCATCCTCATCTTCGCTTGGTGTATCCTCCCCCTTGTGTACGACATTGAGCTTGCCGGACTGCTTGAAGACCCAACATTCTCTATGGGTATGATTGGCTGGTTTGCCAGGGGTGCTATGGACTTGACATATTTGGTCCAGAATTTTGTTCAGGATGGACAGTTCGTCTCTGGCGCCTTTAGAGGGCGGCTTCTGACCTGGCCGAGAGCTTTTGAATCCGGCGTTTACTGTCGTGCTCTTCGTGCTGTCTCCTTTGTTCCGGCGTTTGTTATTGCTGTTGCGCCGTGATTTCCCATTTCCATCTCTAACTTCGGATGTATTGGGGTCGCTGGTGCTGCATCTGGCTAGCCAGCTGTCCTCACCCGCGCAAAAGCGGGTCATGAGGCTTGTTAATGCGGCCATCGTTCTCGGCTTTTCTTGGCGGAGGTGTCTGGCGAGCCATTCATCACAGACGCTATGTTTAAACGCTGCCAAGGCTTCGGCATCCGGACAGTCGACAATTTGGTTCTTTTTAGTAAGGAATATGTTCCAAAGTTTTCGGGCTGACTCTCCGGGCTGTTGAGTTATATGGCTCAAATCATCCGCGTCCGGAGGTCGGACATAAGTTCCTTGAAAATTTGCCCAAAAAGCGTCTTCAAGCTCTTTCCCAACTTCCAATGGAGTTTTCAGGGAGGCCTTTAAGCCAGTGGCAGGCTGGCCCTTTGAGCTTGAGGGGTAAGTACTTGATGGCGTGGAGGTCATCTCCTCGAGCCATATGGATATGGAGGATATAATCCTCAATCCAGACCCCAGGGTCTGTTGTTCCGTTGTATGCCTCTATGTTTATGGGTTTGAATCCCTCTGGAAATTCATGGTCCATCACCTCATCGGTGAAACATAGAGGGTGTGCTGCACCCCTGTATCTGGGTGTGCCGCGTTGTTCGGATGTTTGTTGTGGTACATTCTAAGCTGGGGCGCGCTTGCGTGGTCCGTAGATGGATCTGGTTGCGCCGTCCTTTTGGTGCGAGCCCTCGTGTGGATCGCGTATTGGCTTGTGAGTGGCGTTGTTTGCCGCTTGATGTTGGCCGTGAGGTCGTCTATCCGGCCAGGTGGCCGTTTTGATTTTTGGTTGTGAGGGGTCTGAGGCCTCCTCATCGAATTCAGGTAGCAACTTCCGCTTTGGGTAGCTCTTGCTGGGGCGATTGTCGCCGTACTTCGCTGCTGTGTTGCGTACTTTACTCCATCTGATTTGGAGTGTGTCCTGCGCAGCCTTGAGCCTTTGCTTCTAATTTTTTTAGACTCCTCGCGGTGGCAACAAGCCTTTGACGGGCATTCTGCTGCTCCGGGTGCCTGTCCGGCGTTGTGTCGTCCGGACTATTATCTTTGACAGAATTGGTTTGTTCGGTTTGATTCTCCGTATTGCCGTGGTCCGGCAGTGGTTCGCCCTGCTCCAACGCTGGGTCTGTGTGATCGTCATTTCTGGCGAGGCGGGATTTGGGGCGGCGCTTGCGCCGCCGCTTTGACTGCTTCTCGAGGGAACAAGCCTTCGGTGCGTCCTTCCGTTCCTCGTCGTCGTCTTCTTTTGGTGTGTCCACCATGTATACGTCATATGATGAAGTGGACGTCCAGCGCCCTATGGGCGGTGGTTTATCTTTGCCTCCCGCAACGTTGTCCATACCGTCGATGTCTATGGAGTCGAAGTCGAGCATGTCGGTTAAATCATCGACAGTGGCTACAAAGTGGGTGGTGGGTGGGCGTCGAATTTCTTCATCGTCCGCATCCCAATCCTGTTGGCCACAATCTGGCCAGGGCTCTCCAGACAAAGAGAGAGACCTTAGTGAATTCAGAATGTCACCAAAGGGCGAGTGCTGAAAGGTATCTGCGGCGGTGAATTCCATGATCGGCGCCCAATCGGATTCGGTTGGCGGGGGCGCGGATGGTTCGGGGTCTGGAGGAGAGTCCGGCACCTTGGAGTCACGGGCCGCGCAGAGGATTATGCTGGTGTTTGGCTCGATCGCCGTTGAGACTGCAGCCCCTAAGGCGGTGTCTAGCCACCCATCCTCGATTGGCGCAGCTGGCTCCGAGCTAAGGGTCGGAGCTGATGCGGGCGTGGCCTCTGGGGTACCGTCCGATGGCAGAGCTAGGTCATACCCATCGCGACAGTGCGGCGTGCCCGGCTGTGGCTCGAATCCGTCAAAGATCAAGTCCCCACGGATATTGGCCATGTAATTCAAACTTCCAAATCTGCCCTGATGGCCTGGGGCGTGGCTTTCAATCTGCTCCAGATGGCCAAGCGAATTAGCCCGCAGTGCAAAGCCGCCGAATACGAAGATTTGTCCGGGGAGAAAAGTCTCACCCTGGACGGCATCGCTATCGATGATAGTAGGAGCCATCAAGCCTAACGGTGACGACACAGAGGAACTCTCAATGAAAGCACCAATGTCAGTGTCAAAACCGGCGGATCTTGGGTAGGGGGTCCCGAACTGTGCGTCTAGGCCGGATGGTAACAGGAGACAAGGGACACGAAGTTTTACCCAAGTTCGGGCCCTCTTGATGGAGGTAAAACCCTATGTCCTGCTTGATTGATATTGATGATATGGTGTTACAAGAGTAGATCTACCACGAGATCAGAGAGGCTAAACCCTAGAAGCTAGCCTATGGTATGATTGTATGTTGTGATTGTTGTCCTACGGACTAAAACCCTTTGGTTTATATAGACACCGGAGAGGGTTAGGGTTACACAAGGTCGGTTACAAAGGAGGAGATATCCATATACGTATTGCCTGGCTTGCCTTCCATGCCAAGTAGAGTCCCATCCGGACACGAGACGAAGTCTTCAATCTTGTATCTTCATAGTCTAACAGTCCGGCCAATGGAGATAGTCCGGCTGTCCGAACACCCCCTAATTCAGGACTCCCACACTAGGTTATGACTGTTACATGATGAACCACATCCGGCATAATTCTCCATCAGTGATCCATTGCCTACGAGCTTTCCATATATTGTTCTTTGCTTATTTACTTTTTCGTTGCTATTGTTATCATCACTACAAAATACCAAAAACATTACTTTTGCTATCGTTACCTTTTGCCACCGTTACCACTACTATCATATTACTTTGTGCTACCTCTTGAGCACTGCGTTGGATTTCCTTGAAGAGGAAAGGATGATGCAGCAGAGTAGCGTAAGTATTTCCCTCAATTTTTGAGAACCAAGGTATCAATCCAGTAGGAGGCTACGCGCGAGTCCCTCGTACCTGCACAAAACAAATAACTCCTCGCAACCAACGCGATAAGGGGTTGTCAATCCCTTCACGGTCACTTATGAGAGTGAGATCTGATAGATATGATAGGATAATATTTTTGGTATTTTGTGATAAATATGCAAAGTAAAAAGCAAAGGAAATAACTAAGTATTGGAAGATTAATATGATGAAGATAGACCCAGGGGCCATAGGTTTCGCTAGTGGCTTCTCTCAAGAGCATAAGTATTTTACGGTGGGTGAACGAATTACTGTTGAGCAATTGACAGAATTGAGCATAGTTATGAGAATATCTAGGTATGATCATGTATATAGGCATCACGTCCGAGACAAGTAGACCGACTCCTCCCTGCATCTACTACTATTACTCCACTCATCGACCGCTATACAGCATGCATCTAGAGTATTAAGTTCATGAAAATAGAGTAACGCCTTAAGCAAGATGACATGATGTAGAGGAATAAATTCATGCAATATGATTAAAAAAACCATCTTGTTATCCTCGATGGCAACAATAAAATATGTGCCTTGCTGCCCCTACTGTCACTGGGAAAGGACACCGCAAGATTGAACCCAAAGCTAAGAACTTCTCCCATTGCAAGAAAGATCAATCTAGTAGGCCAAACCAAACTGATAATTCGAAGAGACTTGCAAATATAACCAATCATACATAAAAGAATTCAGAGAAGATTCAAATATTGTTCATTGATAATCTTGATCATAAACCCACAATTCATCGGTCTCAACAAACACACCGCAAAAAGAAGATTACATCGAATAGATCTCCACAAGAGAGGGGGAGAACTTTGTATTGAGATCCAAAAAGAGAGAAGAAGCCATCTAGCTAATAACTATGGACCCGAAGGTCTGAGGTAAACTACTCACACTTCATCGGAGAGGCTATGGTGTTGATGTAGAAGCCCTCCGTGATGGATGCTCCCTCCGGCGGAGCTCCGAAACAGGCCCCAAGATGGGATCTCGTGGATACAGAAAGTTGCGGCGATGGAATTAGGTTTTTGGCTCCGTCTCTGATCATTTGGGGGTACGTAGGTATATATAGGAGGAAGGAGTACGTCGGTGGAGCAAAAGGGGGCCCACGAGGGTGGAGGGCGCGCCTGGGGGGGGGGGGGGTAGGCGCGCCCCCTACCTTGTGGCCTCCTCCTTTGTTTCTTGACGTAGGGTCCAAGTCTCCTGGATCATGTTCATTCCGAAAATCACGTTCCCGAAGGTTTCATTCCGTTTGGACTCCATTTGATATTCCTTTTCTGCGAAACTGTGAAATAGGCAAAAAACAACAATTCTGGGCTGGGCCTCCGGTTAATAGGTTAGTCCCAAAAATAATATAAAAGTGGATAATAAATCCTAATAATGTCCAAAACAGTAGATAATATAGCATGGAGCAATCAAAAATTATAGATGCGTTGGAGACGTATCAAGCATCCCCAAGCTTAATTCCTGCTTGTCCTCGAGTAGGTAAATGATAAAAAAAGATAATTTTTGATGTGGAGTGCTACTTGGCATAATTTCAATGTAATTCTTCTTAATTGTGGTATGAATATTCAGATCCGAAAGATTCAAGATAAAAGTTCATATTGACATAAAAATAATAATACTTCAAGCATACTAACTAAGCAAGTATGTCTTCTCAAAATAACATGCCAAAGAAAGTTCATCCCTACAAAATCATATAGTTTAGTCATGCTCCATTTTCGTTACACAAGAATACTCTCATCATGCACAACCCCGATGACAAGCCTAGCAATTGTTTCATACTTTAGTAACCTCAAACCTATAAACTTTCACGCAATATATGAGCGCGAGCCATGGACATAGCACTATGGGTGGAATAGAATATGATGATGGGGGTTATGTGGAGAAGACAAAAAAGGAGAAAGTCTCACATCAACGAGGCTAATCAATGGGCAATGGAGATGCCACCGAATGATGTTAATGCAAGGAGTAGGGATTGCCATGCAACGGATGCACTAGAGCTATAGATGTATGAAAGCTCAACATAAGAAACTAGGTGGGTGTGCATCCAACTTGCTTGCTCACGAAGACCTAGGGAACTTGAGGAGCCCATTGTTGGCATATACAAGCCAAGTTCTATAATGAAAAATTCCCACTAGTATATGAAAGTGACAAAACAAGGGACTCTCTATCATGAAGATTATGGTGCTACTTTGAAGCACAAGTGTGGCAAAGGATAGTAGCATTGTCCCTTCTCTCTTTTTCTCTCATTTTTTGGGCCTTGTCTTTTTTGGGCCTTTCTCTTTTTTTATACATTCCTCACTTGGGACAATGCTCTAGAAAATGATGATCATCACACTTTTATTTATTTACAACTTAATGATTACAACTTGATGCTAGAACAAAAGATGACTCTATATGAATGCCTCCGGCGGTGTACCGAGATATGCAATGAACCAAGAGTGACATGTATGAAATAATTATGAACGGTGGCTTTGCCACAAATACTATGTCAACTACATGATCATGCTAAGCAATATGACAATGATGAATGTGTCATGATAAACGGAATGGTGGAAAGTTGCATGGCAATATATCTCGGAATGGCTATGGAAATGCCATAATAGGTAGGTATGGTGGCTGTTTTGAGGAAGATATAAGGAGGTTTATCTGTGAAAGAGCCTATCATATCACGGGGTTTGTATGCACCGGCGAAGTTTGCACCAACTCTCAATGTGAGAAAGGGCAATGCACGGTACCGAAGAGGCTAGCAATGATGGAAGGGTGAGAGTGCGTATAATCCATGGACTCAACATTAGTCATAAATAACTCACATACTTATTGCAAAAATCTACAAGTCATCAAAAACCAATCACTACGCGCATGCTCCTAGGGGGATAGATTGGTAGGAAAAGACCATCGCTCGTCCCCGACCGCCACTCATAAGGAGGACGATCAAAGAACACCTCATGTTTCAAATTTGTTACATAACGTTTACCATACGTGCATGCTATGGGACTTGCAAACTTCACCACAAGCATTTCTCAAATTCACAACTACTCAACTAGCACAACTTTCATATTATTACCTCCATATCTCAAAACAATCATCAAGCATCAAACTTCTCTTAGTATTCAAAACACTCATAAGAAAGTTTTTACAAATCTTGAATACCTAGCACATTAGGATTATTTAAGCAAATTACCATGCTATTTAAGACTCTCAAAATAATCTAAGTGAAGCATGAGATATCAATAGTTTCTATAAAACAAATCCACCATCGTGCTCTAAAATATATAAGTGAAGTACTAGAGCAAAACTATATAACTCGAAAGATATAAGTGAAGCACATAAAGTATTCTAACAAATTCCAAATCATGTATGGCTCTCTCAAAAGGTGTGTAAAGAAAGGATGATTTTGGTAAACTAAAAAGCAAAGACTCAAATCATACAAGACGCTCCAAGCAAAACACATATCATGTGGTGAATAAAAATATAGCTCCAAGTAAAGTTACCGATGAAAGTAGACGAAAGAGGGGATGCCTTCCGGGGCATCCCCAAGCTTTGGATTTTATGTGTCCTTAGATTATCTTGGGGGTGCCATGGGCATACCCAAGCTTAGGCTCTTTCCACTCCTTGTTCCATAATCCATCAAATCTTTACCCAAAACTTGAAAACTTCACAACACAAAACTTAAAGTAGAAAATCTCGTGAGCTCCGTTAGCGAAAGAAAACAAAAGACCACTTCAAGGTATTGTAATGAACTCATTATTTATTTATATTGGTGTTAAACCTACTGTATTCCAACTTCTCTATGGTTTATAAACTATTTTACTAGCCATAGATTCATCAAAATAAGCAAATAACACACGAAAAACAGAATCTGTCAAAAACAGAACAGTCTGTAGTAATCTGTAGCTAGCGCAAGATCTGGAACCCCAAAAATTCTAAAATAAATTGCTGGACGTGAGGAATTTATCTATTAATCATCTTCAAAAATAATTAACTAAATAGCACTTTCCAAATAAAAATAGCAGCAGTTATCGTGAGCGCTAAAGTTTCTGTTTTTTACAGCAAGATTAACAAGACTTTCCCCAAGTCTTCCCAACGGTTCTACTTGGCACAAACACTAATTAAACACAAAAAAACAACCAAAATAGAGGCTAGATAAATTATTTATTACTAAACAGGAGAAAAAAATCAAGGAATAAAAATAAAATTGGGTTGCCTCCCAACAAGCGCTATCGTTTAACGCCCCTAGCTAGGCATAGAAAGCAAGGATAGATCTAGGTATTGCCATCTTTGGTAGGCAATTCTTCAATGAGACATCTATTATCCTTAGAAATTTCTTTATTTTTAGTTATTATCAAACTTTTAGGCACAAGATCGAAAAATTCATTTGTAACAAATGGTTCTTAATGATAGCAACAAGATTGGGATGAATACTTATATATTTGAGATCCGCAATTTCCTTACTAGAGGATTCACCCTTGTTTTTAGGAACATACATAACCTTGGAAATTTTAGTAGGAGGACTTGGAGTATTCTTTACGGAAGAAAAAGCGGTTCCCAGGTTGGTAATGATATCTTCAAGTTTATCGATCCTAGTGGAATCCTGATTTATTTTCTCATTAACTATGGGTTCCTTCTCTTTAATATTTTCCAAAGTGACTGCTACTTTAGATCTATATTGAGAGATTCGGTTGTGGATCTTTTTATCCAAATTTTCAATTAACTCTATGGTAGCAACCTTATTTTCAATAATTTCGAGCCTTTGCATTACATGCTCCAAAGTTAATATAGTTCCATTAACCAAAAGAGGGGGTGAGCCAAACAAATCTATCATAGCATTATAAGAATCAAAAGTATGGCTACCTAAGAAATTCCCTCCGGTAATGGTATCAAGGATATATCTATACCAAAGATTAGCACCCACATAAAAATTGCGGAGAAGAACGGAAGTATATTGCTTCCTGGTAGATCTATTTTGAGCATTGCAAATTCTATACCAAGCATCTTTTAATTCTCCCTCCCTTTGCTTAAAATTTAGAACTTCATTCTCGGGAGACAACGAAGAAGATAGAGGACTAGCCATAGCGAGAAGCAAACAATCCAACACACGAGCAAACAAAAAGCAAGCGGGCAAAAAGAGGAGAATAGCGAAAGAGAGGGAGGATAGAGAGAGAGGGCAAATAAAACGACAAGGGTGAAGTGCGGGAGAGGAAAATGAGAGGCAAATGGAAAATAATGTAGTGCAGGAGATAAGGGTTGTGATGGGTACCTGGTATGTTGACTTTTGCGTAGACTCCCCGGCAACGGCGCCAGAAATTCTTCTTGCTACCTCTTGAGCACTACGTTGGATTTCCTTGAAGAGGAAAGGATGATGCAGCAGAGTAGCGTAAGTATTTCCCTCAGTTTTTGAGAACCAAGGTATCAATCCAGTAGGAGGCTACGCGCGAGTCCCTCGTACCTGCACAAAACAAATAACTCCTCGCAACCAACGCGATAAGGGGTTGCCAATCCCTTCACGGTCACTTACGAGAGTGAGATCTGATAGATATGATAGGATAATATTTTTGGTATTTTGTGATAGAGATGCAAAGTAAAATAAAAGCAAAGTAAAAAGCAAAGGAAATAACTAAGTATTGGAAGATTAATATGATGAAAATAGACCCGGGGCCATAGGTTTCACTAGTGGCTTCTCTCAAGAGCATACGTATTTTACAGTGGGTGAACGAATTACCGTTGAGCAATTGACAGAATTGAGCATAGTTATGAGAATATCTAGGTATGATTATGTATATAGGCATCACGTCCGAGACAAGTAGACCGACTCCTGCCTTCATCTACTACTATTACTCCACTCATCGACCGCTATCCAGCATGCCTCTAGAGTATTAAGTTCATGAATACAGAGTAACACCTTAAGCAAGATGACATGACGTAGAGGAATAAATTCATGCAATATGATAAAAAGACATCTTGTTATCCTCGATGGCAACAATACAATACATGCCTTGCTGCCCCTACTGTCACTGGGAAAGGACACCGCAAGATTGAACCCAAATCTAAGCACTTCTCCCATTGCAAGAAAGATCAATCTAGTAGGCCAAACCAAACTGATAATTCGAAGAGACTTGCAAAGATAACCAATCATACATAAAAGAATTCAGAGAAGATTCAAATATTGTTCATAGATAATCTTGATCATAAACCCACAATTCATCGATCTCAACAAACACACCGCAAAAAGAAGATTACATCGAATAGATCTCCACAAGAGAGGGGGAGAACTTTGTATTCAGATCCAAAAAGAGAGAAGAAGCCATCTAGCTAATAACTATGGACCCGAAGGTCTGAGGTAAACTACTCACACTTCATCGGAGAGGCTATGGTGTTGATGTAGAAGCCCTCCATGATGGATGCTCCCTCCGGCGGAGCTTCGGAACATGCCCCAAGATGGAATCTCGTGGATACAGAAAGTTGCGGCGGTGGAATTAGGTTTTTGGATCCGTCTCTAATCGTTTGGGGGTATGTAGGTATATATAGGAGGAAGGAGTACGTCGGTGGAGCAACAGGGGGCCCACGAGGGTGGAGGGCTGCTACCTCTTGAGCATTGTGTTGGTTTTCCCCGAAGAGGAAGGGATGATGCAGCAAAGTAGTGTAAGTATTTCCCTCAGTTTTTGAGAACCAAGGTATCAATCCAGTAGGAGGCTATGCGTGAGTCCCTCGTACCCGCACAAAACAAATAAATCCTCACAACCAACGCAAATAGGGGTTTTCAATCCCTACACAGCCACTTACGAGACTGAGATCTGATAGATATGATAAGATAATATTTTTGGTATTTTATGATAAAGATGCAAAGTAAAATAAAAGCAAAGTAAAATAACTAAGTATTGGTAGATTAATATGATGAAGATAGACCCGGGGGCCATAGGTTTCACTAGTGGCTTCTCTCGAGAGCATAAGTATTCTACGGTGGGTGAACAAATTACTGTTGAGTAATTGACAGAATTGAGCATAGTTATGAGAATATCTAGGTATGATCATGTATATAGGCATCACGTCCGAGACAAGTAGACCGACTCCTGCCTGCATCTACTACTATTACTCCACTCATCAACCGCTATCAAGCATGCATCTAGAGTATTAAGTTAATGAAAACAGAGTAACGCCTTAAGCAAGATGACATGATGTAGAGGGATAAACTCATGCAATATGATGAAAACCCCATCTTGTTATCCTCGATGGCAACAATACAATACGTGCCTTGCTGCCCCTATTGTCACTGGGAAAGGACACCGCAAGATTGAACCCAAAGCTAAGCACTTCTCCCATTGCAAGAAAGATCAATCTAGTAGGCCAAACCAAACTGATAATTCGAAGAGACTTGCAAAGATAACCAATCATACATAAAAGAATTCAGAGAAGATTCAAATATTGTTCATAGATAGACTTGATCATAAACCCACAATTTATCGGTCTCAACAAACACACTGCAAAAAGAAGATTACATCGAATAGATCTCCACAAGAGAGGGGGAGAACTTTGTATTGAGATCCAAAAAGAGAGAAGAAGCCATCTAGCTAATAACTATGGACCCGTAGGTCTGAAGTAAACTACTCACACTTCATCGGAGGGGCTATGGTGTTGATGTAGAAGCCCTGCGTGATCGATGCCCCCTCCGGCGGAGCTCCGGAATAGGCCCCAAGATGGGATCTCGTGGATACAGAAAGTTGCGGCGGTGGAATTAGGGTTTTGGCTCCGTATCTGAACGTTTGGGGGTACGTAGGTATATATAGGAGGAAGGAGTACGTCGGTGGAGCAACAGGGGGCCCACGAGGGTGGAGGGCGCGCCTGGTGGGGGTGGGCGCGCCCCCCTACCTTGTGGCTTCCTCTTTTGTGTCTTGACGTAGGGTCCAAGTCTCCTGGGTTTTGTTCGTTGAGAAAATCACATTCCTGAAGGTTTCATTCCGTTTGGACTCCGTTTGATATTCCTTTTCTTCGAAACCCTAAAACAGGCAAAAAACAACAATTCTGGGCTGGGCCTCCGGTTAATAGGTTAGTCCCAAAAATAATATAAAATGGATAATAAAGCCCAATAATGTCCAAAACAGTAGATAATATAGCATAAAGCAATCAAAAATTATAGATATGTTGGAGACGTATCAAGCATCCCCAAGCTTAATTCCTGCTCGTCCTCGAGTAGGTAAATGATAAAAACACAATTTTTGATGCGGAGTGCTACTTGGCATAATTTTAATGTAATTCTTCTTAATTGTGGTATGAATATTCAGATCCGAAAGATTCAAGACAAAAGTTCATATTGACATAAAAATAATTATACTTCAAGCATACTAACAAAGAAATTATGTCTTCTCAAAATAACATGGCCAAAGAAAGTTCATACCTACAAAATCATATAGTTTAGTCATGCTTCATTTTCGTCACACAAGAATGCTCTCATCATGCACAACCCCGATGACAAACCTAGCAATTGTTTCATAGTTTAGTAATCTCAAACCTATAAACTTTCACGCAATATATGAGCGCGAGTCATGGACATAGCACTATGGGTGGAATAGAATATAATGAGAGGGGTTATGTGGAGAAGACAAAAAAGGAGAATGTCTCACATCAATGAGGCTAATCAATGCCCTATGGAGATGCCCACCAATTGATGTTAATGCAAGGAGTAGGGATTGCCATGCAACGGATGCACTAGAGCTATAAATGTATGAGAGCTCGACAAAAGAAACTAAGTGGGTGTGCATCCGACTTGCTTGCTCACAAAGACCTAGGGCACTTAAGGAGGCCCATTGTTGGAATATACAAGCCAAGTTCTATAATGAAAATTCCCACTAGTATATGAAAGTGACAAAACAAGAGACTCTCTATCATGAAGATCACGGTGCTACTTTGAAGCACAAGTGTGGCAAAGGATAGTAACATTGTCCCTTCTCTCTTTTTCTCTCATTTTTTGGGCCTTCTATTTTTATGGCCTTTCTCTTTTTTGGGGCCTTCTATTTTTTATGGCCTTTCTCTTTTTATTTATTTATTTATTTATTTATTCGTCACTTAGGACAATGCTGTAGAAAATGATGATCATCACACTTCTATTTATTTACAACTCAATGATTACAACTCGATACTAGAACAAAAGATGACTCTATATGAATGCCTCCGGCGGTGTACCGGGATATGCATTGGACCAAGAGTGACATGTATGAAAGAATTATGAATGGTGGCTTTGCCACAAATACTATGTCAACTACATGATCATGCTAAGCAATATGACAATAACGAATGTGTCATGATGAACGGAATGGTGGAAAGTTGCATGGCAATATATCTCGGAATGGCTATGGAAATGCCATGATAGGTAGGTATGGTGGCTGTTTTGAGGAAGATATAAGGAGGTTTATGTGTGAAAGAGAGTATCATATCACGGGGTTTGGATGCACCGGCGAAGTTTGTGCCAACTCTCAATGTGAGAAAGGGCAATGCACGGTGCCGAAGAGGCTAGCAAGGATGGAAGGGTAAGAGTGCGTATAATCCATGGACTCAACATTAGTCATAAGGAACTCACATACTTATTGCAAAAATCTACAAGTCATCAAAAACCTCGGCACTACGCGCATGCTCCTAGTGGGATAGATTGGTAGGAAAAGACCATCGCTCGTTCCCGACCGCCACTCATAAGGAGGACAATCAAATAACACCTCATGTTTCAAATTTGTTACATAACGTTTACCATACGTGCATGCTACGGGACTTGCAAACTTCAACACAAGCATTTCTCAATTTCACAATTACTCAACTAGCACGACTTTGATATTATTACCTCCATATCTCAAAACAATCATCAAGCATCAAACTTCTCTTAGTATTCAAAACACTCATAAGAAAATTTTACTAATCTTGGATACCTAGCATATTAGGATTTTAAGCAAATTAACATGCTATTAAGACTCTCAAAATAATCTAAGTGAAGCATGAGAGATCAATAGTTTCTATTAAACAAATCCACCAATGTGCTCTAAAAGATATAAGTGAAGTACTAGAGCAAAACTATATAACTCAAAACATATAAGTGAAGCACATAGAGTATTCTAACAAATTCCAAATCATGTATGGCTCTCTCAAAAGGTGTGTACAGCAAGGATGATTGTGGTAAACTAAAAATTAAAGACTCAAATCATACAAGACGCTCCAAGCAAAACACATATCATGTGGCGAATAAAAATATAGCTCCAAGTAAAGTTACCGATAGAAGTAGACGAAAGAGGGGATGCCTTCCGAGGAATCCCCAAGCTTTGGCTTTTAGGTGTCCTTAGATTATCTTGGGGGTGCCATGGGCATCCCCAAGCTTAGGCTCTTGCCACTCCTTGTTCCATAATCCATCAAATCTTTACCCAAAACTTGAAAACTTCACAACACAAAACTCAAAGTAGAAAATCTCGTGAGCTCCGTTAGCGAAAGAAAACAAAAGACCACTTCAAGTTACTGTAATGAACTAATTATTTATTTATATTGGTGTTAAACCTACTGTATTCCAACTTCTCTATGGTTTATAAACTATTTTACTAGCCATAGATTCATCAAAATAAGCAAACAACACATGAAAAACATAATCTGTCAAAAACAGAACAGTCTGTAGTAATCTGTAGCTAGCGCAAGATCTGGAACCCAAAAAATTCTAAAATAAATTTCTGGAAGTGAGTAATTTATATATTAATCATCTTAAAAAAATAATTAACTAAATATCACTTTCCAAATAAAAATGACAGCAGTTCTCATGAGCGCTAAAGTTTCTGTTTTTTACAGCAAGTTCAACAAGACTTTCCCCAAGTCTTCCCAACGGTTCTACTTGGCACAAACTCTAATTAAACACAAAAAAACACAACCAAAACAGAGGATAGATAAATTATTTATTACTAAACAGGATCAAAAAGCAAGGAATAAAAATAAAATTGGGGTGCCTCCCAACAAGCGCTATCGTTTAACGCCCCTAGCTAGGCATAACAAGCAAGGATAGATCTAGGTATTGCCATCTTTGGTAGGCAATCCATAAGTGGATCTCATAATAGATTCATAAGGTAATTTAATTTTATTTCTAGGAAAGTGTTCCATGCCTTTCCTTAATGGAAATTGGAATCTAATATTTCCTTCCTTCATATCAATAATTGCACCAATCGTTCTAAGGAAAGGTCTACCAAGAATAATAGGACATGAAGGATTGCAATCTATGTCAAGAACAATAAAATCTACGGGCACATAATTCCTATTTGCAACAACAAGAACATCATTGATTCTTCCCATAGGTTTCTTAATAGTGGAATCCACAAGGTGCAAGTTTAGAGAGCAATCATCAAAATCACGGAAACCTAACAAATCACACAAAGTCTTTGGAATCATGGAAACACTAGCACCCAAATCACATGAAGCATAGCATTCATGATCTTTAATTTTAATTTTAATAGTTGGTTCCCACTCATCATAAAGTTTTCTAGGGATAGAAACTTCCAATTCAAGTTTTTCTTCCTAAGATTGCATCACGGCATCAACGATATGTTTAGTAAATGCTTTATTTTGACTATAAGCGTGAGGAGAATTTAGCATGTATTGCAACAAGGAAATACAATCAATCAAAGAGAAATTTTCATATTTAAATTCCTTGAAATACATAATAGTGGGTTTAGCAACATCTAGGGTTTTAATTTCTTCAATCCCACTTTTATCAAATTTAGCATCAAGATCAAAAAATTCCGAATTCTTGGAACGCCTTCTAGGTAAAGGTGGATCATATTCAGTCCCATCATTATAAAGATTCATATTGCAAAACAAAGATTTAATAGGGGACACATCAATAACTTTTAGATCTTCATCTTTATTTTCATAGCAATCCGGTTTAGTGGCCATCTTAATAAATAAGGTAGCCTGCCTATCCGAAATTTCAGCAATTAATTTCTCAAGATGAGCAATTTGGGATCTTAAACCATTGAATTCTTTAGACATATCATCAAGCTCTTTATTCATAAAACTCATAAAAATTTTCTGTTCCTTAAGCTCGTTTCTGAAGAAACTATTATTTTCAAATTGCAAAACCATGAAACTCCTGACATTACTTTCGATCTCTTCTAACCTTTTAAGGTGAAGGTCACCAAATTTAGGTAGAGCCATCGTGACAAGAAAGCAAACTAACACACAAGCAAACAAAAAGCAAGCGGGCAAAAAAGGCAAATAGAGAAAGAGAGGGAGGATAGAGAGAGAGGCGAATAAAACGGCAAGGGTGAAGTGGGGGAGAGAAAAATGAGAGGCAAATGGCAAATTATGTAATGCGGGAGATAAGGGTATGTGATGGGTACTTGGTATATTGACTTTTGCGTAGACCTCCCCGGCAACGGTGCCAGAAATCCTTCTTGCTACCTCTTGAGCACTGCGTTGGTTTTCCCCGAAGAGGGAGGGATGATGCAGCAAAGTAGCGTAAGTATTTCCCTCAGTTTTTGAGAACCAAGGTATCAATCCAGTAGGAGGCTACGCGCGAGTCCCTCGTACCTACATAAAACAAATAAATCCTCGCAACCAACGCAAATAGGGGTTGTCAATCCCTACTCGGCCACTTACGTGAGTGAGATCTGATAGATATGATAAGATAATATTTTTGGTATTTTTATGAGAAAGATGCAATGTAAAATAAAAGCAAAGTAAAATAACTAAGTATTGGTAGATTAATATGATGAAGATAGACCCGGGGGCCATAGGTTTCACTAGTGGCTTCTCTCGAGAGCATAAGTATTCTACGGTGGGTGAACAAATTATTGTTGAGCAATTGACAGAATTGAGCATAGTTAGGAGAATATCTAGGTATGATCATGTATATAGGCATCACGTCCGAGACAAGTAGACCGACTCCTGCCTGCGTCTACTACTATTACTCCACTCATCAACCGCTATCCAGCATGCATCTAGAGTATTAAGTTAATGAAAACAGAGGAACGCCTTAAGCAAGATGACATGATGTAGAGGGATAAACTCATGCAATATGATGAAAACCCAATCTTGTTATCCTCGATGGCAACAATACAATACGTGCCTTGCTGCCCCTACTGTCCTTGGGAAAGGACACCACAAGATTGAACCCAAAGCTAAGCACTTCTCCCATTCCAAGAAAGATCAATCTAGTAGGCCAAACCAAACTGATCATTCGAAGAGACTTGCAAAGATAACCAATCATACATAAAAGAATTCAGAGAAGATTCAAATATTGTTCATAGATAGACTTCATCATAAAACCACACTTCACCAGTCTCAACAAACACACCGCAAAAAGAAGATTACATCGAATAGATCTCCACAAGAGAGAGGGAGAACTTTGTATTGAGATCGAAAAAGACAGAAGAAGCCATCTAGCTAATAACTATGGACCCGTAGGTCTGAAGTAAACTACTCACACTTCATCGGAGGGGCTATGGTGTTGATGTAGAAGCCCTCCGTGATTGATGCCCCCTCCGGCGGAGCTCCGGAACAGGCCCCAAGATGGGATCTCGTGGATACAGAAAGTTGCGGCGGTGGAATTAGGGTTTTGGTTCCGTATCTGATTGTTTGGGGGTACGTAGGTATATATAGGAGGAAGGAGTACGTCGGTGGAGCAACAGGGGGCCCACGAGGGTGGAGGGCGCGCCCCCCTACCTCGTGGCTTCCTCTTTTGTGTCTTGACGTAGGGTCCAAGTCTCCTAGGTCTTGTTCGTTGAGAAAATGACGTTCCCGAAGGTTTCATTCCGTTTGGACTCCGTTTGATATTCCTTTTCTTCGAAACCCTAAAATATGCAAAAACAACAATTTTGGGCTGGGCCTCCGGTTAATAGGTTAGTCCAAAAATAATATAAAAGTGGATAATAAAGCCCAATAATGTCCAAAACAGTAGATAATATAGCATGGAGCAATCAAAAATTATAGATACGTTGGAGACGTAACAAGGGCGCGCCTGGGGGGGGGGGGGTAGGCGCGCCCCCTACCTCGTGGCCTCCTCCTTTGTTTCTTGACGTAGGGTCCAAGTCTCCTGGATCATGTTCGTTCCGAAAATCACGTTCCCGAAGGTTTCATTCCGTTTGGACTCCGTTTGATATTCCTTTTCTGCGAAACTCTGAAATAGGCAAAAAAACAATTCTGGGCTGGGCCTCCGGTTAATAGGTTAGTCCCAAAAATAATATAAAAGTGGATAATAAAGCCCAATAATGTCCAAAATAGTAGATAATATAGCATGGAGCAATCTAGATACGTTGGAGACGTATCACTTTGCTACTAAACATTTTGCTGCAGATATTAAGTTTCCAGGTGTGGTTGAATTGACAACTCAGCTGCTAATACTGAGAATATTCTTTGGCTCCCCTTGTGTCGAATCAATAAATTTGGGTTGAATACTCTACCCTCGAAAACTGTTGCGATCCCCTATACTTGTGGGTTATCAAGACTATTTTCTGGTGCCGTTGCCGGGGAGCATAGCTCTGCTCTTTGAGTCACTTGGGATTTATATCTGCTTATCATTATGAAGAACTTGAAAGATCCAAGAACCAAGATTTATCCCTCAACTACGAGGGGAGGTAAGGAACTGCCATCTAGCTCTGCACTTGATTCACCTTCTGTTTTGAGTAAGCTTGTGACACCTAAACCTGCTTCTGCTATTAATTCTGATATGTCGCATATTATTGATGATGCCACTTCTGCTATGCATGATACTTATGATGAAACTACTTCTATGCCTGATACTACTGTGCCACTTGGTGAATTTTTTGATGAACAACTTGCTAGAGCTATCGAGAATGAAATTATTGAAACTGATAATACTAATGAAAGTGATTATGAAGGCTCTCCTAATAAATATGAATTACCTTTTGTGCCTGAGGGCTATGTTATGGATGAAGAAACTAAAAGAGACTTTCTTGCTTGCAATGATAGAAGTGATCTTAAGAAATTATTGGCTAAGCTAAAACAAAAAACTCTGAATGCTAGAATGAAATATGATCCTGCTTATGCTACTTCACCTATCTTTGTTACTGATAAGGATTATGAATTCTCTATTGATCCTGAGATAATTACTTTGGCTGAATCTGATCCTTTTTATGGCTATGAATCTGAAACTGTTGTGGCACATCTTACTAAATTAAATGATATAGCCACCCTGTTCACTAATGATGAGAGAACTCGCTACTTTTATATCCTTAAAATATTTCCGTTCTCATTAAAGGGTGATGCTAAGATCTGGTTTAATTCTCTTGATCCTAGTTGTGTGCGTAGTCCCCAGGATATGATTTATTACTTCTCTACTAAATATTTCCCTGCTCATAAGAAACAAGTTGCCTTAAGGGATATATATAATTTTGTGCAAATTGAAGAAGAGAGTCTCCCACAAGCTTGGGGGAGGCTTCTCCAATTACTTAATGCTTTGCCTGATCATCCTCTTAAGAAAAATGAAATACTTGATATCTTTTATAATGGATTAACCGATGCTTCCAGAGATTACCTGGATAGTTGTGCTGGTTCTGTTTTCAGGGAAAGAACACCGGATGAAGCTAAAATTTTATTGAATAATATGTTGACAAATGAAAATAATTGGACACTTCCTGAGCCAGCTCATGAGCCTATTCCTAAACCAACTCCAAAGAAAAGAGGTGTTCTATTTCTCAGTCCTGAAGATATGCAAGAGGCAAAGAAATCCATGAAAGAAAAGGGTATTAAAGCTGAAGATGTTAAGAATTTACCTCCTATTGAAGAAATACATGGTCTTAATTTACCGCCTGTCAAAGAAATGCATGGTTTTAATCCATCACCTATTGAAGAAACACACGGTCTTGATAACCCAACACAGGTAGTAAAGGTAAATTCTCTCTATAGATATGATAAAGCTGAAATCCCATTCACCAAGTTTGCTAGCCGATGCTTGGATGAGTTTGATAACTTTATGGTTAAGCAAGAAGACTTCAATGCTTATTTTGGTAGAGAATTAAAACGCAGTGCTGATATGCTTGAACACTTGGGTGATTATATGGCTAATGTCAAAGGTGAACTTAAACTTATTAGTAAACATGCGTCTATGGTTACCACTCAAGTAGAACAAGTACTTAAAGCTCAAAATGATTTGCTCAATGAATTGAATAGTAAGAATAATGATTTTGCTGTTAGAGTGGCTACTAGAACTGGTAAAATGACTCAGGAACCTTTGTATCTTGAAGGCCACCCTAAGAGAATTGAGCAAGATTCTCAGAGAAATAATATAGATGCACCTAGTCCTTCTAAAAAGAAGAAAAAGAAAAAGAAAAGGACTTTGCATGCTTCTAGTGAACCTATTGCTGAAACACCTGAGAATCCAAATGATATTTCTATTTCTGATGCTGAAACACAATCTGGTAATGAACCTGAAACTAGTGACAATGTTAATGATAATGTTCATGATGATGCTCAACCTAGCAATGATAATGATATAGAAATTGAGCCTGCGGAGCAATGATAATGATATAGAAATTGAGCCTGCGGTTGATCTTGATAACCCACAATCAAAGAATCAACGTTATGATAAGAAAGACTTTGTTGGTAGGAAACATGGTAAAGAAAGAGAACCATGGGTTGAAAAACCCATTCCTTTTCCTCCCAAACCATCCAAGAAAATGATGATGAGGATTTTGAGCGCTTTGATGAAATGATTAGACCTATCTTTTTGCGTATGCGATTGACTGATATGCTCAAAATGAACCCTTATGCTAAGTACATGAAAGAAATTGTTACTAATAAAAGAAAGATACCAGAAGCTGAAATTTCCACCATGCTTGCTAATTACACTTTGAAGGGTGGAATACCAAAGAAACTTGGAGATCCAGGAGTACCCACTATACCATGCTCCATTAAAAGAAACTATGTTAAAACTGCTTTATGTGATCTTGGAGCCGGTGTTAGTGTTATGCCTCTCTCTTTGTATCGTAGACTTGATTTGAATAAGTTGACACTGACTGAAATATCTTTGCAAACAGCTGATAAATCAACTGCTATACCTGTCGGTATTTGTTAGGATGTGCCTGTTGTGGTTGCAAACGTTACTATTTTAACGGACTTTGTTATTCTTGATATTCCCGAGGACGATAGTATGTCTATTATTCTTGGAAGACCCTTTTTGAATACTGTAGGGTCTGTTATTGATTACACCAAAGGCAATGTCACTTTTCATGTTAATGGTAATGATCATACGGTACACTTTCCGAGGAAACAACCTCAAGTCCACAGTATCAATTCTATTGAAAAAATTCCATCGATTATTTTTGGAGGTTTTGAATTTCCTCTACCTACTGTGAAGAAGAAATATGATATTCTTATTGTTGGGGATGTCCATATCCCCGTTGAGGTAACCTAGTGTTATTAGAAATTTCTCCAGTTCCATGTTATTCGGAATGGGTTTGTTAACAAGACCTGATCAACCTTGTTAATGGATTCCTTTTGATGATCATGAGATGGATGAAGTTAGAAAGCACAACATTCTGTACCCTCCTTTTACTTTCTGTTATTTATATTAAATAGAGTAAAAATAGTATTTTCTGTCTGTTATCTGAATTATCCGTACAATATAAAAATACCTCAAAAATAAAAGTTCTCCAATTGCCCTAAAATTTAAATATGATTTTTTCTAGAATATTTGAGAATATTTGGCACTGAGAACACAACAGGGGGGCATCCACCTGGCCATGAGGGTGGAGGGCACGCCCTACCCCCTTGGGCGCGCCCCCTGCCTCGTGGGCCCACGGTGGCCCTCCTCCACTTATACCTGCACCCACACACTCCTTCTTCCTCCCACAAACACCATTATCCAGCTCAAGCACGAGTTCTAGCTCATTTTGCTGTGATTTTCGATCTCCTTGCTCAAAGCACCTCTCACAAAACTGCTTTGGGGGATTGTTCCTTGGTATGTGACTCCTCTATTGGTCCAATTAGTTTTTGTTTTAGTGCTTTATTCATTGAAAATTTGTGCTGCTTAGGTGACCATGTTTTTGAGCTTGCATGTCAAATTTATATGGTTCCAAGTAGTTCTAATGCATGATATAGGCTCTAGGCACTGGTAGGAGTAGTTGCTATCAATTTTGTTGAGTTTGGTTTACTTTTATTTGAAGTTACTAAATTTTTTAGAATTTTTCAGAAAATAATGAAGAGATTTTTGAGGGGCTCATCGAGCCGAAGTTCGAAGGAAAAGCAAAATGAAGACGCAGAGAGGCCCAAATATAATCTGCCTCGCACCGCGGAGGTTCGGCCGTGTGAATAGCCTTCCGATGATTTCTTGAGAGCAACCGGGATTTATGACGATTTTTATGAATTGGCTAAGAATGCAGGCCTCACCAACTTCCTCCGCGACCAACGTGAACAGTATCTCTTACTCACCAATACTTTTGTGCAAAACTTCTACTATTACCCTTGGGAATCACCTCCTTCAATAGAGTTTCATCTATATGATGTGGTTAAGAAGATGTCACTATATGAATTTTGTAGGGTTTGCAAAATACCTTTCGAGGGTAGCTTAGAGGAACCACATCGTAAAGATGTGGACGGGTTTATTGACACTATCACTATAGGGAAACTAGGAAAGTTTCTGATGCAAGAATCACTAGCATACATTTTCCTGTTTTACGCTACATTGCAATATTTGCTAGTCGTTGCTTAATTGGTCGCGAAAACTGTGGAAACCTTAGTGTTCCTGATATTTTTATTTTGTTCCATGGTTTATTCTGTGACGACTCTGTTAGTATGGGTGGTATTATTGCTAAACGGTTAAGTTTGAACCGTACAAAGGGCCCCATCTTTGGTGGTATCTATGCTTCACGCCTTGCTGCATAATATAACATACCTATTAGGCACTATGAAAAAGAAGAAAAATTGCTGCCTATTGTTTATTTAGATTATAAGAGTATGGTAGCGCATGATTTTATTGTAAAGAATAGGGAAGGGAAGCTTAAATACAAATTATTCTTTGATAAACGTCATCCTGAGACTATCACCTTGCCTGCTCCTTCCTTGTTTGATTTATCTACAGGCCAGTACCTCGTCTCGCCGGAGGCTATTCACGCCTACCGGAACCCTACATCAGCCACAGAGCCAGAGTCGGAACCACAATTTGATCCTCCACGACAGTCTAATTACCAGTGGGATCCGGAGATGATTGCCAATTAGTGGCAATCAGAGTCTTCTTCTTCGCAGTACGACCCCAACTATTACTTTGGATATCCGCCAGGCCAGCCGTGGCCATAGACCAGTTTAGGCCAAAAGCCTAAGCTTGGGGGAGTACGTATTTCTCACCGACATTACATTCATGTTCACACACTCACTACTAGATGTCGGTGCTCATACTTTTTTCACTGCATTATCCATGATAGTTTATTTTCCCTTTTTTATGCTTTCTTCTTGTGTGTTTAATAAACCTTAAGAAAAAAAAAATAGTTGTAGCTTTTAGTTAGTTTACTTTCCATGCTTGTAGTAGTAATTAAAAATAAAAAAACCCAAAAAGATTCCTTGTTCTTCTTTTGCTTGTTGGGAGCTTTCCCGTGTAAATAGTTTTATTTCTTTTCTTTCCTTTGGGAGTCGATAGGAGAAGACCATAATTAAATTGTTGAAGTGGCTCTTATATGCATTATTGTTGATCTGACAAGAGAGCCCATATTGCTTTGTCTTCTCCTATTTATTGAATGCTTGCAGATTCCAGCTTAGTCCAATGCACGTGCACTATTATTATTATCCACATCGTTCGGTCGTGCAAGTGAAAGGCAATTATGACGATATATGATGGACTGATTGAGATGGGAGAAGCTGGTATGAACTCGACCTCTCTTGTTTTTTTAAATATGATTAGTTCATCGTTCCTGATTCAGCCTATTATGAATAAACATGTTTGCGATGACAATTAGAGATCATAGTTTCTTATGCCATGCTTAATTAGCTAGGAGCTTATAATGGTTTACCTTGTGTGCCAACATGCTATTAAAATGGTTGTGATGTGGTATGATAGGGTGGTATCCTCTTTTGAATGATTTAAGTGACTTGACTTGGCACATCTTCATGCATGTAGTTGTAACAAAATCAACATAGCCTTCACAATATTTATGTTCATGGTGGATTATATCCTACTCATGCTTGCGCTCAATGTTCATTGACTTTAATGCATGTTCATGGCTGTTGTCGTTCTCTAGTTGGTCGCTTCCCAGTCTTTTGCTAGCCTTCACTTGTACTAAGCGGGAATACTGCTTGTGCATCCAATTCCATAAACCCCAAAGTTTTGCCATATGAGTCCACCATTCCTACCTATATACGGTATCTACCTGCTTTTCCAAGTAAATTTGTATGTGCCAAACTCTAAACCTTCAAATAAACATTCTGTTTTGTATGCTCGAATAGCCCATGTATCAACTAGGGCTGTCCGTATCTTCCATGTTAGGCGGGTTATTCTCAAGAGGAGTGGACTCCGCTCCTCACTCACGAGAAAATGGTTGGTCACCGGAATGCGTAGTCCCATGCTTTATGCAAATCAAATCAAAATAATTGCAAAAAAAACTCCCCTTGGGACTGTTGTTAGTTGGAGGCACTCGTTGTTTCGAGCAAGCCATGGATTGATGCTTGTTGGTGGAGGGGAGTATAAACTTTACCGTTCTGTTTGGGAACCGCCTATAATGTGTGTAGCGTGGAAGATATCACCATCTCTTGGTTGTTATGTTGACAATGAAAGTATACCGCTCAAAATATTATTCATCTCTATTTCAAAACCGAGCTCTGGCACCTCTACAAATCCCTGCTTCCCTCTCCGAAGGGCCTATTTATTTACTTTTATGTTGAGTCATCCTCCTCTTATTAAAAAGCACCCGCTGGAGAGCACCTCTGTCATTTGCATTCATTACTGATTAGTTTACATTGAGTATGACTTGACTCGATCTATTTTACCATGAATTACAATGTCTAGTCAGTCCTTGATCTTTAAAGGTGCTCTGCATTTATGTTTTGCGGTCTCAGAAAGGGCTAGCAAGATACCATCTTATTATATCATATTATGATTGTTTTGAGAAAGTGTTGTCATCCGAGATTTATTATTATTGCTTGCTAATTGATTATGCCATTGATATGAGTAAACATGAGACCTATGCGTTATTGTGAATATGGTTAGTTTATAATCTTTGCTGAAAACTTGAATGCTGGCTTTACATATTTACAACAATAAGAGCAAATGGAGTTTGTAAAAGTTTTTCTTTACCACTTTCAATTTGTCAACTGAATTTCTTGAGGACAAGCAAAGGTTTAAGCTTGGGGGAGTTGATACGTCTCCATCGTATCTACTTTTCCAAACACTTTTGCCCTTGTTTTGGACTCTAACTTGCATGATTTGAATGGAACTAACCCGGACTGACGTTGTTGTCAGTAGAGTTGCCATGATGTTATTTATGTGTAGAAACAAAAGTTCTCGGAATGACCTGAAACTTCATGGAGACTATTTTTGGAAATAATAAAAAAATACTGGCAAAATATCAAGACCAGGGGGCCCACACCCTAGCCACGAGGGTGGGGGCGCGCCCCCCTATCTCGTGGGCCCCCTGGAGCTCCTCCAACCTCAACTCCAACTCTATATATTCACTTTCGAGGAGAAAAAAATTAAGGAGAAAGATTCATCGCGTTTTACAATATGGAGCCGCCGCCAAGCCCTAAACTCTCTCGGGAGGGCTGATCTAGAGTCCGTTCGGGGCTCCGGAGAGGGGAGTCCGTCGCCATCGTCATCATCAACCATCCTCCATCACCAATTTCATGATGCTCACCTCCGTGCGTGATTAATTCCATCGTAGGCTTGCTGGACGGTGATGGGTTGGATGAGATTTATCATGTAATCGAGTTAGTTTTGTTAGGGTTTGATCCCTAGTATCCACTATGTTCTGAGATTGATGTTGCTATGACTTTGCTATGCTTAATGCTTGTCACTAGGGCCCGAGTGCCATGATTTCAGATCTGAACTTATTATGTTTTCATCAATATATGAGAGTTCTTGATCCTATCTTGCAAGTCTATAGTCACCTACTATGTGTTATGATCTGGCAACCCCGAAGTGACAATAATGGGACCACTCCCAGTGATGAACGTAGTTTGAGGAGTTCATGTATTCACTATGTGTTAATGCTTTGGTCCGGTACTATATTAAAAGGAGGCCTTAATATCCCTCAGTTTCCGCTAGGACCCCGCTGCCATGGGAGGGTAGGACAAAAGATGTCATGCAAGTTCTTTTCCATAAGCACGTATGACTATATTCAGAATACATGCCTACATTACATTGATGAATTGGAGCTAGTTCTGTGTCACCCTAGGTTATGACTGTTACATGATGAACCACATCCGGCATAATTCTCCATCGCTGATCCATTGCCTACGAGCTTTCCATATATTGTTCTTCGCTTATTTACTTTTCTGTTGCTATTGTTATCATCACTGCAAAATACCAAAAACATTACTTTTGCTATCGTTACGTTTTGCCGCCGTTACCACTACTATCATATTACTTTGCTACTAAACACTTTGCTACATATATTAAGTTTACATGTGTGGTTGAATTGACAACTCAGCTGCTAATACTTGAGAATATTCTTTGGCTCCCCTTGTGTCGAATCAATAAATTTGGGTTGAATACTCTACCCTCGAAAACTATTGCGATCCCCTATACTTGTGGGTTATCGGATCTGAACATATGATCTTCCACCAAGTAAACCAACTAGCATCAACTACAAGGAGTAATCAACACTACTAGCAACCCACAGGTACCAATCTGAGGTTTGGATACAAAGATTGGATACAAGAGATGAACTAGGGTTTGAGATGAGATGGTTCTGGTGAAGATGTTGATGGAGATTGACCCCCTCCCGATGAGAGGATCGTTGGTGATGACGATGGTGATGATTTCCCCCTCCCGGAGGGAAGTTTCCCCGGCAGAATAACTCTGCCGGAGCCCTAGATTGGTTCCGCCAAGGTTCCGCCTCGTGGCGGAGGAGTTTCATCCCGTAAGCTTGCTTCTGATTTTTTCTCGGACGAAAGACTCCATATAGCCAAAGATGGGCATCAGAGGGCCACCAGGGGGCCCACGAGGCAGGGGGCGCGCCCAGGGGGTAGGGCGCGCCCCCCACCCTCGTGGCTGGTGGGTGGCCCCCCTCTAGTGTCTTCTTCGCTCAGTATTTTTTTATATATTCTGGAAATAACTTCCCTGAAGTTTTAGGACGTTTGGAGCTGTGCATAATAGGTCTCTAATATTTGCTCCTTTTCCAGCCTAGAATTCGAGCTGCCGGCATTCCCCCTCTTCATGTAAACCTTGTAAAATAATAGAGAACAGGCATAAGTATTGTGACACAATGTGTAATAACAATCCATAATGCAATAAATATCGATATAAAAGCATGATGCAAAATGGATGTATCATCTACCCAGGGTTAGAGTTAATGTTTCTGAAAGACTGTGTCTCGGTCATCCGTTTCTCAAACACCATGTAGTGCAAGAAATCCAACAGAGGAGATCGAGTCTTGTGGGGAAAAGTGTGCAAACCTCTGCAGAGTGTACAATCTAATCATGGTTAGCCGTGTCCCGGTTATGAACATCTTGAGTATCTGGTTCTTGGATTATCATATGGATCTCATCACTCTAAATTTAATTTGTTGGGTTGATAATTACTTTTAATTGGGATTGAGTTCAAGGAACCTTCTCAATGTTGTTCAACTACCATGATAGTTAAATAAAACATATTCCTTTGTTGTAGGAAAAAAATTGGCTTTTCGCAAAACATATTAACCGTAGAGCCTCCACCAGCCATATATGCATGTAGTGATAGCATTTATTCTATTCATTGCTCTACTGTGTTACTATGCCAGCATATTCCATGTGCTGACCGGTTTTCAGGCTGCAACGTATCATGTTGCAGACTTTTCAGACGAAGAGTAAGGTGCGCTAGGTCGTTGTCGTGCACTCAGCTATGCTATTGGAGTTGATGGACTCACTTTATCTTCCAAGCATTCTGCTGTTATCTTATTTAGATGGCCTTAAGCCATATTTATTGTAACAAGTTCTCTTTGGAGACTATCGATTTAATAAGTGTGTGATTGCTACTCTGTTATAAATCCTTCGAGTACTGTGTGTGTCAGCATTACCGATCCAGGGATGACACTTATGCATAGAGACTTGACCATCTGAGGTCGGGTCGCTACAAGATGGTATCAGAGCACACGCTTAATGTAGGACACGAACACTAAGATGAGCCACAGATCACTCTTCTCTACTCATTTCTGACTTCTCTTCATTTTCTACTCTATAGGATGGCGGACCCAAGGAACAAGTTTGCATAACCGGATGAAGACACACCTTTTGGGAGACACCTGAAGGAAGTCACTAGGTACCTGAACATCGGAATACCAAGCTTCACTGTTACCTACACCGCCACCTTACCAGAAGAGGAGCGTTGGATGATTCGAGTTCAAGTTCCAGGAAGGACATTCACGCCAGTCACTGAGCCCATAGAGTTTTCCTTTGATGTACCAACCTGGAGTCTAGGCAAGAGCATGGCAGCCCACATTGCTATGGGACATATTGGAGAAGTCTACAAACAGGAGCTGAAGGACACTAACTACCAGATATGTGGGCGCTGAGATGAGCAATGGGAGATGATCAGCACCAGGAAGGACAGGTCCATTGCAGCTTTCATCCAGGAGTTAAACCAGCACATTCGACGCCAGGAGAACCAGATGTGCGCTAGCATGATAGATTTGAAGAAGGCGATGACCAAGAACATGGAGCTAGAAGAGGAACTGAAGTCTACACGCAATGGATACGAGGAGGAAATCGCAATACTAGTGGAGAAGAATGATGACCTGACAAGGAAGCTCGGAGTATTCATGGGAGACCCTACGCCAGGAGGAGATGATGACCATCCCAAGGACTACATCATCATCGACGACGCCGACTCCGACCCCGGTGATGATGACTATGAAGACGAAGCTGGACCAGATATCATGGAGTCTTCCACCGATCAAAATTTCTAGTAGACCACGATATGATCAGTAGTATTCCCCCATGTAAATAGTATAGTCCGAGCACTGTAATGATAGCTAGATTGATTGTATGCCCTTGCTTGATTGATTGATTGATATGATATGATTGTGTTTGTCTCATGTGCATATGGGTAGTGTTTTCTCACTAGACCTCTTCCTATTCTAATCTCTTCCCTCTAAACCCATCAGATGCCTCCGAGACGTGACCCCAGATTTGTCTTCCCACCAGAGCTCACTCAGTTGATCCAAAAGCAGAATACACTGATGCAGTTGCTAGTTCAGAATCAAGGCAACAACAACAATAACAACAACACACCGCCACCCCCTCCACTTGACATCCTAGCCCTCTTTCTAAGGTTGCAGCCGCCGGTGTTTTCCAGTAGCACCGAGCCGATAGTTGCTGATGATTGGCTATGCAGGATAGGAAGGGAGTTGACCACTGTGACGCCCCCGATTTGACCGTACACTAATCATGCATGCAAATGTGTACGATCAAGATCAAGGACTCACGGGAAGATATCACAACACAACTCTACAAATAAAATAAGTGATACAAGCATCATATTACAAGCCAGGGGCCTCGAAGGCTCGAATACAAGAGCTCGATCAAAGACGAGTCAGCCGAAGCAACAATATCTGAGTACAGACATAAGTTAAACAAGTTTGCCTTAAGAAGGCTAGCACAAACTGGGATACAGATCAAAAGAGGCGCAGGCCTCCTGCCTGGGATCCTCCTAGCTACTCCTGGTCGTCGTCAGCGGGCATCACATAGTAGTAGGCACCTCCGGTGTAGTAGGAGTCGTCGTCGAAGGTGGCGTCTGGCTCCTGGGCTCCAACATCTGGTTGCGACAACCAGGTAGAAAGGATAGAGGAAAGGGAAGGAGAAAGCAACCGTGAGTACTCATCCAAAGTACTCGCAAGCAAGGAGCTACACTACATATGCATGGGTAAATGTGTAAAGGGCCATATCGGTGGACTGAACTGCAGAAAGCCAGAATAAGAGGGGGATAGCTAATCCCGTCGAAGACTACGCTTCTGGTCACCTCCATCTTGCAACATGTAGAAGAGAGCAGACTGAAGTCCTCCAAGTAGCATCGCATAGCATAACCCTAACCGATGATCCTCCCTTCGTCGCCCTGTGAGAGAGCGATCATCGGTTGTATCTGGCACTTGGAAGGGTGTGTTTTATTAAGTATCCGGTTCTAGTTGTCATAAGGTCAAGGTACAACTCCAAGTCGTCCTGTTACCGAAGATCACGGCTATTCGAATAGATTAACTTCCCTGCAGGGGTGCACCACATAACCCAACACGCTCGATCCCATTTGGCCGGACACACTTTCCTGGGTCATGCCCGGCCTCGGAAGATCAACACGCCGCAGCCCTACGTAGGCACAACAGAGAGGTCAGCACGCCGGTCTAAATCCTATGGCGCAGGGGTCTGGGCCCATCGCCCATTGCACACCTGCACATTGCGTACGTGGCCGGAAGCAGAACTAGCCCCCTTAATACAAGAGCAGGCTTACGGTCCAATCCGGCGCGCGCCACTCAGTCGCTGACGTCACGAAGGCTTCGGCTGATACCACGACGTTGAGTGCCCATAACTGTCCCCGCGTAGATGGTTAGTGCGTATAGGCCAGTAGCCAGACTCAGATCAAATACCAAGATCTCGTTAAACGTGTTAAGTATTTGCGAACACCGACCAGGGCCAGGCCCACCTCTCTCCTAGGTGGTCTCAACCTGCCCTGTCGCTCCGCCTCAAAGTAACAGTCGGGGGCCGTCGGGAACCCAGGCCCACCTCTACCGGGATGGAGCCACCTGTCCTTTCAGCCCCCTCATCAGAATCACTTGCGGGTACTCAACGAGCGGACCCGACTTTAGTCACCACATGTGTCATGTATAAGTATATAGTATATACCCGTGATCACCTCCCGAGTGATCACGGCCCGATAGTATAGCACAGCAGACGGACAAGAATGTAGGGCCACAGATGGAATACTAGCATCCTAAACTAAGCATGTAGGATAGCAGGTAAAGGTAACAACAGTAGTAGCAAGGACAGGCTATGCAGTAGTATAGGATTAACTGAAAGCAGTAACATGCTACATTACTCTAATGCATGCAGTAGGGAGAAGAGTAGGCGATATCTGGTGATCAAAGGGGGGGCTTGCCTGGTTGCTCTGGCAAGAGAGAGGGGTCGTCAACACCGTAGTCGTACTGGGTAGCAGCAGCGTCGGTCTCGGTGTCTAGCGAGAGAAGAGGGGGAAGAAACAATAAATATAATGCAAACAAATGCATGATGATGCATGACATGACAAAGCGTGATGGTAGGTGCGCCCTAACGCGGTACGAGGTGGTACCGGTGAAGGGGGGAAACATCCGGGAATTTATCCCCGGTGTTTCGCGTTTTCGGACAGACGAACCGGAGGGGGAAAGTTGCGTGTTCGCTATGCTAGGGATGCGTGGCGGATGAACGGGCTGCGTATTCGAATTCGTCTCGTCGTTCTAAGCAACTTCCATGTACAAAGTTTTTTCATCCGAGCTACGGTTTATTTTATATTAATTTTCAAAGTTTTAATTCATTTTTAGAATTATCAGAATTAATTTAATTAGGAAATGCCATTATGATGTCAGCATGAAATCAGGGTGATGTCAGGAGTCAACAGTCAGTTGACTTGGTCAAACTGGCGCGTGGGTCCCGCATGTCATTGACTGTTTTAGGTAATTAAGGATAGTTAATTAAGTTAATTAGCTAATTAGGTTAATTAAGCAGGATTAATTAAGTTAATTTAATTAATTAATTAAATTAATTGTTTTTATCTTAATTATTTTCTCTCTTAAAAAAACGTTCTGTGGGGTGGGGCCCCTGTGTCTGTGACCAGGGGAGTCCATACCGGGTTTTGGGCAGTGGATACGGGGCGGGCGCCGGGTGCCCGCACACCTGAGCTAACAGGGGGTTGCAGGCGAGGCTGCAGAGGCGGGGTGGTCGCCGGAGCGCGGCCACGACGAGTACGGCAGCCGCGCGGGAGGGCAGGGGCGCGTGCAGGGTTCACGCTGGGCACGGAGAGAGGGCGGTGCGAGGGGAGCAAGCGGGCACGGCAAGGGGTCAGCGCGGTGGCGTAGCGCAGGCCGATAGTCAGCAGTGGGGCGGCAGCCGCGACGCGAAGCAGACGGCACGGCGCCGGCAGCAAAGAGTCAGGCGGGGGGGCACGAGCGGCGAGCCGTGGTGCAGAGCGGGCGCGGTGGCACGGCCGGGCGAGGACGGCGCCGGAGTAGGGGCGGCCCCAGACGACGGCGGCCCTGGTGGGCGCAGCCAGGCGCTACGGGACGGAGGCGATGGTGGCCGGGCGTAGGCGGCTCCCGGGGCAGCACTCGCGGCCGTTGAGCGGAGCAACAGCGACGGCGGCAGTGGAGCTCGGTAGCGGTTGGCGTGGGCGGATCCGAGGCGGCGCGGGATGGAGCCAAGCGTGAGGGGAGAGGGCGCGGCCACGGCAGAGAGAGGAGGGAGGGGAGCTCACAGGGGAGGAGTAGGGCACGGGCAGTGGGGCTCGGGGAGGAAGACGTGGACGCGACGACGACGATGGTGGGCGGCTCCGACAAAGCAGTAGGGGCTCGAGGTGGCGACGGTACGACGCTGGCGGCGTTCATGGGGGTCGGCGCATAGGCGGGGGAGGGCGTCGTGATGAGGGGGCGGAGGGGCGAGGAGACAACGACGATCAGGGGCGGCGGCGTTGATGTTGAGTGGCGGGGCGGCGTCGGCCGGAACCGGGCGCGGTCGGGCGCGATCCCGATCCAGGAGGGGATCGGGGGAGTGGGTGGGGGGAGTGGGGATCATGGGTAGGTTCGGGTTACAGGGGGAGTGGATAAGGAGGGGGTAGTGGGCCGGCCGGCTGGGCCTGGAGGGCGAATGGGCCGGCCCGCTGGGTCTGCTAGTCCGAGGGGTCTTCCTCTCTCCTTTCTTCCAATTTTAGTTTTAGATTTTCTGTTTTGTTTTTATCTATTTGCATTTCTATTTTAAAACATTTTAAATTATTTAGACATTTTATAAAATGTGTTTGCTGCACCATAATTACTTTTGTAATATTTGGCAACCACCGAACATTTTTGTTTCAATTTTTGAAAACTTTTATTGTCGACATTAATTTTAAATTTGAATTTTACGTGGTTTGAACTAACGGAGTTTAGCAACAGTAATCGGGATGACGTGGCATGATTAGCATGGGATTACTGTAGCAAGATTATCCGGGCGTTACAAATCTCCTCCACTACAAGAAATCTCATCCCGAGATTTAGGAGGTAGAAGGAAACAGTGCGGGGTATTCATCACGCAGGCGGTCCTCGCGTTCCCAAGTGGCTTCGTCTTCAGAGTGATTCGACCACTGGACTTTGAGGAATTTGATCGCCTTCTGACGTGTGCGGCGTTCAGCTTGGTCAAGAATGCGGACCGGATGCTCTTTATAAGAGAGGTCCTGTTGCAATTCGAGAACTTCATGATCCACCGCTCGGATTGGATCCTTGAAGCAACGCCGGAGTTGTGACACATGGAACACATTGTGAACCTGAGAAAGGTTCGGCGGAAGCTCCAGTTGATATGCCACCTTTCCACGCCTTTCGAGAATAGTGAAGGGACCGATATAGCGAGGAGCTAGCTTGCCCTTGATCCCGAAGCGGTGAGCACCCTTCATTGGTGTAACTCGAAGATAAGCCTTTTCGCCAGGTTGATAGACCATGTCTTGGTGATGACGGTCATACTGACTTTTCTGACGTGACTGAGCAGTCTTGAGATTCTCGCGAATAATGTGGACTTGTTCTTCGGCCTGTTGGATAATATCCGGACCGAAGAGTGGACGTTCCCCCATTTCTGACCAGTTCAGAGGGGTTCGACACTTTCGTCCATATAGCACTTCGAAGGGGGACATCTTCAAACTAGCTTGATAGCTATTATTATAAGAGAACTCGGCATATGGAAGAGATTCCTCCCATTTCTTGCCGAATGATATTACACAAGCTCGAAGCATGTCTTCAAGAACTTGTTTGACACGTTCAACCTGTCCTTGCGACTGAGGATGAAACGCAGTACTGAACGACAGATGAGTTCCCATAGCTTCTTGGAAACTCGCCCAAAACCTTGAAGTGAATAAGCTGCCACGGTCTGAACTGATAACCAGTGGGATACCGTGAAGTGAAACAATTCTGGCCATGTAGAGAGTAGCAAGCTGACTAGCAGTGATTGTGTCTTTGACCGCCAGAAAATGGGCAACTTTGGAAAGCCGGTCAATGACGACAAGAATAGCATCATTACCTTTCTGCGATTTGGGAAATCCAGTGACGAAGTCCATTTCAACATGGTCCCATTTCCATTCAGGAATAGAGATAGGTTGCAGAGTTCCAGCAGGCCTTTGATGCTCAGCTTTGATACGACGGCAAACGTCACACTCCGCAACATAACGAGCAATGTCCTGCTTCATATTTGACCACCAGAATCTTTGGCGAATATCCTGATACATCTTCGTACTACCAGGATGGATGGACAGAGGCGTATCATGAGCTTCTTGCATAACCCTTTTAGTCTTATCCAGATTTTTCTTCGAACATGGTACCACTAGGCGGCCTTTGAAATACAAGGCGCCATCGTCGGCGATAGTGAAGAATGAGGGCTTTCCTTCTGCTAGATGGCGCTTAATCTTATGGACTTCAGAGTCATAACCTTGAATAGTCTTTATACCAGCTACGAGATCTGGTACGACAGCCAGGGTATTTAGAGAACCCTTAGTAACAACAGGAAGATTCATCTTGCAGAACTCCAGGAGAGGGGGAGCGAGTGCTCCAGGAGGAACAATATGGAGGTTCAGCTTTCTAAATTCTTCGACAAGCGAGGGCTGAACTTTGTGAACCTGGAGGTGGTTGCAGTAAGACTTGCGGCTCAAAGCATCAGCCATTACATTAGCCTTGCCGGGGGTATATGATATACCCACGTCAAAGTCTGCAACAGTCTCCATCCATCTTTGCTGACGGAGGTTCAGATCTGGCTGAGTAAACAGATACTTCAGACTTTGGTGATCGGTGAAGATCTCGCAACGATTACCGAGAAGGTAGTGTCGCCACTGCTTCAGTGAATGAATGACAGCAACAAGCTCGAGGTCGTGAACTGGGTAGTTTTCTTCGTGAGGGCGCAGTTGACGAGAGGCATAAGCAATCACTCTGTGCTCTTGCATTAGGACACAGCCTAATCCTTGACGGGAAGCGTCGCAGTAAATGACGAAGTCCTTCTTAGTATCAGGTGGAGCAAGCACGGGGGCAGAGGTCAACTTGTCTTTGAGCGCCTGAAAACTTTCCTGACACTTGTCTGTCCATTCGAACTTGACACCCTTATGCAACAGATTAGTCAGAGGCCTGGCAATCTTGGAGAAGTTCTCGACGAATCGACGGCAATAGCTGGCGAGACCGAGAAAACTTCGGACTTGCTTGACATTCTTCGGAGGAGTCCAATCGAGAATAGCCTGAACTCGTTCAGGGTTGATGGCAATACCATCCTTGGAGATGACATGCCCAAGATAGGTTACTTTGGGGAGCCAGAATTCACACTTGGAATACTTAGCATACAGTTGGTGCTCTCGAAGCTTTTCTAGCACAAGACGAAGATGTGCAGCATGTTCTTCTTCGTTCTTGGAAAATACAAGGATATCGTCCAGATAAACCACGACAAACTTGTCGAGGTAATCCATGAATATATAGTTCATCAGACGCGAGAAGGTGGCGGGAGCATTCGTTAAGCCGAATGACATGACGGTGTACTCGTATGATCCATACCGAGTCACGAAGGCGGTTTTTGGGATATCCTCTTCACGAACATGGATCTGGTGGTAACCTAACCTCAAATCGAGTTTGGAGAACACTGATGAGCCAGCCAGTTGATCATAAAGATCATTGATCCGAGGAAGAGGATATTTATTCTGAATGGTAGCTTGGTTTATAGGACGGTAGTCTTGGACTAATCGGTTTGTCCCATCCTTTTTCTTAACAAAGAGAGAAGGTGCTCCCCAAGGAGAGCAACTTAGGCGAATGAAACCTTTGACAAGAGATTTGTCGATTTCCTCCTTAAGCTCAATGAGTTCATGCGGCGGCATCTTGTAGGGTCGTTTAGCTATAGGGGTAGTGCCGGGTTTCAAGTCGATGATGAATTCAACAGCTCTAGCAGGGGG